>NW_004797946.1:107091-123709 GCF_000002075.1 Aplysia californica | reverse complement strand
AATGGTGTCTGATTTTCTTGCTGCTCCTAGCCATGTTGTCATCTTGCCCAGTATCTTTTCCCTATGCCTCTCTTTCCATCAAACGTGCCTGTTGTTACAATATTCTCCTATGCTTCTTTCCGCATTATGTGTCTGAAAAAATTTGCCTGTCGCTTTCTTATATTCGTCATAAGCTGTCTTCTACAATTTGCTTCAACCAAGACTTCTTCATTTATTGTTTTTCTAGCAATCCATGGGATATGTAGCATGCGTCTTATGAACCACAACTCTGTCGCCACAGTTGTTCTTTCCAGCTGTTTATTGACTGTTCATAGTCCATGCTTCGCACCCGTATAATAGGATCGGCTCGATGTAATTTTTCAGTACTCTTTTTCTCGTTTCCAGTGACAGATTGATGTTTGATAGTATCTGTTTCATTTTGTGGAAGGTTGCTTAATATTTTGCTTGGCAAATGCAGCTTTTAATTTCGGTGTGACATCTCCCATCTGATCTTTCACAGTCATCTCAACACCAAAATAATTAATACTATACCTAGCGCTGCTGCCGCTGAGTAACTATGGGGATTTAAAATCAAACGACATTTTTGTCAATTGACCTTTCATATTTTATTGCTTTTTATTTGGAGTGGGGGTGGGGGGGTACAGACAGAAAGAAAACACGGATGATAAAGAAATGGGACTTTCCAACCGCATTCTCTACGCACAAACTCTAATTCTTTAGAAAGGCCAACATTGTTTGAAAGTAGGCTACCTTAACAACTTGAATCAATGACATTTAATTCTTCTTTTGCTTTTCGATGACATCGCTTGAATTATTTCAGTTTTTTAAAAAACGTCACCACATCAAACTTGTATCATGACTGAAGTCTGAGTTTCTATGGTTTTTCCTTTAATATTTCATTTGAACCGCGTGTACCTGCAGGACCCATATACATTACGCAATCCGACAAGAGTCCTTTTCAGACATGGTGTAAAACTTCAGAAAATGCATCAATTTTAGTCTTTCCTGCAGTATTTGTCTCACTCAACCCCACCCCACCCCCCTCCCCCAGGTAAATGCATCATGAAGGATAAGATAAACGTTTGGACATTCGATCTGTTTCAAAAGGTGAAACAACAACCCAGTAGTTATAGCCCAAGCAGTGGGACATGCAACAGGCCTAGTATATTTGTCTCAGTAAGAAGCACGTAGTAAATTTCATCATTTTGGGCAGGGAAAGAACAAGGAAGTCAAAAAGAGGGGAAAAGAAGAGAAATTCAGCAAACCAGGGACATCCTCGTACCACCCATATTTACAATCGTAAGATCATGATTTCGATTCTGGATTCTGAAAGATTAAAAAATTCTACCATTTGGAAAGTTTCTCCCGCATTCAGCCCTAAAATCATTTGACTCAGTCCTTCTATTGGAGATGAGCGGTACATTCGGAGGTCCAGCCTCTAAAATAAGCTAACAGTGTAGAAAAGGGAGTTTAACCCATTCACTTTCTCACTTTAGTTTTAGTAAGAGTTTTACGGCACTTGCAACACAATAAGGTCATATAGGTGCCGAAGATTAGAGGTGTTACAAGAGAGTAACAAACGCAAAAAAGAAGGAGGGGAGATAGAGATGAATAGATCTTTTTATAGGAAAGAAGTAGCAAACCACACCAGAGCACCCGCCAACCACTCACCTTTCTTACTTTGAGCTCGACTAAAGACAAACACCAACACAGTGGCGGTCATACTGAGCAGGGAAGAAGCAAGACTGATAGACAGAAACAACATGGTAAAAGGAAATAGAGGTAGGACCTATCAGTATCAGTGGTGTCCTCCTCCCACTGGCGACTTTTTACAAATTTACTTAGCCACCAGCATCGACTTTGTTGTGGACAGGACCAAAAATATGTGACAGACAACATTTGAATAGGCCAGCTGAAGAAACTACCACAATGAACGTCCCCCATGAGATTGAAATAATGAATTGTAGGAATGAACTGTGAGGGTACATAATACTACAGAACACCCCTTATATAAGGGGCTATCTTCATAGCAAGCAAAATAAATTATTATTCAATGTCTGTAGTTTGTATTCCAATAACAGCAGTTGACGTTATTAGATCTGTTCTGACATTTGGCCCACTTATATATATATATACATGGGTAGTAGTTTCTGACTGTTTAGAATAATCTACAATTGGCTTAAAGCATAAGAGTTTGCTTAGTAAAGAGAAGCACATCGACATAATGTGCTGGGGAAAGAGTAAGGCAAACAGACAAAAACAACAGAGAGAAACAGAAGAAGTAGGGCATACCAGTGACACCCTCCAACCACAACAGGAGCACAAGAGGGCACTAAAACACACATGAAGAAAAATTAAGTCAACCACATGAAGAAATCTCAATCACACACAATTCATTGGTAACAAAACATATTCCTTGTAATTATTACATTACTTTATTTCAAAATTTGCAACAGCGTTTAAAAATACACCATAATAATCTACATGCAGGACTCGTCCTTCTGTCTCCTATTAAATTCTCAAATAAAGCAACTGGGAAGCAACAAGACAAAATAAGTCACATGTCACATTTTAACAAATAAAACATTACATGCATCAAATTAAAGTTTAAGTTCAAGTCCTACAAGTATAAGGAAATAGAAACACTTGAAGTAGGGGATAAAATTGAAGTTACTTCTGATATCTTGAAAAACTAAGTGTGACGAGCCACTTGTCCTTTCTTGTACCTATACAATTACTAACACAAATGCAATCTGATTTAAGAAATAAGAACAACCAATCCCCCACAATTTCACCACCAATGAGAGATAGGCTATGCAAAAGAAAATAAGAACATTTCATCCTTGCAAAATGCCAATATGATGGTCGGAAGACAAAGGCTTGATGATATGGATCTTTCCAGCCTTAAAACGTTTTTTTCTAGTAGTCATGGCATAGTCGGAGAGGTTCTTTATTTATACAGAGCATTGCAAGTCATCCTTCAACACTATAAAGGGAACCCCACTATAAAAGTGGGTGGTTGGCGGGTGCTCTGGTGTGGTTTGCTCCTTCTTTCCAATCGAAGATCTATCATCCTTATCTCCCCTTCTTCTTTTTTCTGTTTGTTACTCTCTTGTAACACCTCTAATCTTCTGGAGCTCATATGACCTTATGCAGTTGCGAGCGCCGTAAAATCTCTACTAAAACTAAAACACTATAAAAGAATATGGCAATTTGCTTAAAGGTGTAATAGTTCATTACAATGTGTATAATGACAATAACCACAAAGACCACAATGTTCGGAACAATGTCCATTTGACCATGTCTCATTTCACGTCAGTTCACCAAATGTGTCTACTTTTCAAGTCCACAATCAGACTCTGTTTTAGATTTAGTAAGAATTTTACTGCACTTGCAACACAATAAGGTCGTATAAGTGCCGAAGATTAGAGTTGTTACAAGAGAGTAACAAACACAAAAAAGGAGAGGAGATAAAGACGATAGATGTTTGATAGCAAAGAAGGAGCAAACCACACCAGAGCACCCGCCAACTACCCACAATCAGACTCCAATTCCAATGTATAATATGGATTCTCATTTGATGATTGTACCACAACCATTTTGATTTTCCTACCAAATTCCAGCTCACTCCGAAGATATAGGTCTACTCAAAAGGAGGAAGTGAGAGAGAGAGATAGCGAAATTAAATGGAGATAGAGGAATTGGAAAGGGGAGAGGTGGGGTTCTACATGATCAGACAACAAGCAACGTCTCAAAATCCTACATGCTATAGCCGTGATTAATTAAATTTGATTGCTCTGCAAAGAGTACATGATTAATTCAGAGTATATGGAGGTTTGCATGGGCACAGGTTCAAACATTCTGCATAGATGAAATAATGAAAGGCTTATCTTTCCAGTCATTTAGAGCAAGCTTATCAAACATCAAGAACAAACCTCAGCCTCTTCCTAAACTACATAGGCCTACATCCTAATGACAGTTTCTAGAAATGTAGCCAGATGTAACTCACATAAAGTTAGTACAAATCAGATATGGTAACCAATATTTCCTTTTTAAAAAGTCAAGCTTCGTCTCTTTGACAATCTGACATTTATTTTTAAAATCTTTAATCAATTCAAGAAGGACTTTGAACTTTGCAACACACATAGCTCTATAATGAAAAAAAAAAGATTTGCGTAGATAAGGCGTGAAAAACATGGCTGCAGAAATAAATACAAAACTGATTATGCGACAACTTCCACTGAAAAATGTAACTAAAAAGATATATCGTCACTGCTTTTGACAATTTGTCCAAAAAAACCCATTCTCAATATTAATTAACCTAACCATGTATTTCCTGTTCGATACCTTTGAATTAGTGTAACGGAACAACTACAAAAACTCTTTAGCTTTAGGATAGTCCAGCTGACAAAACGCTCCCAAATATTTTTAAAACTAAAATTCTTATCCTTATGAAGTTTCCACAATTCCTAATTCATCCTATTGAACTGGGACCCAAACGTAAGTGAAAAATATCAGCTCAGCTAAACCAGCCAGTGACAGCCTGTGCAATAAAAGTAGGTCCTGTAAACAGGCTGACATATGAGAAAGAAATATTCATGGATGATGCCAGGATTCAGAAAAAAGAACAGCGTAATATCAGAAATAGAATAGAAGTTTCATAAATGTGGAATCCGACACATGAATCTTACACTAAGCAAATGGCATTCTGAGAATCAAAAGTACCTTTTAAGGATTACGGAAGTTGCTGAAAATCTCTTCTTAAACACGAAAAGCAATATCTCTGCAACAAATCATTGTTGCTTAACCTGATTAACATCATTACTAAAAACAAAAGAACAATTTTTTTTAAAGATTCGAAGAAGTGAAACTTGAACCAGTCTTGTAGGTTATTTATGATCTTTTTAATAAATTCCGTAAAAATATAAATTGCAAAAGACAAGACTTTATTAGCCATATATAGGCTATATATAAAGAAATGTGGGTGTTGATGAGTAAGAGTAACAAAATAACTGTTACCTTTTTATACCACATCTAATCAACAAAATAAATCTCTGAAGCCAAATATCTTTTACACCATGGGTGGACATTTGACAGACATGACAAAATAATTTCTTTCTTAATCCAAACAATGGCGTTACAATTTCAAGTGAAAACTCTTGGATAAAAGTCGCAAAGCTAATCTGAAGCATTAGTAAAGTTTTAGCAGAAAAAGTAAAAAAGGAATAGTACGAATCTTATGACCTAATAAAAAGTAAGAACTGACACTAACATACCCCTGACTATGGTGATGAAAAACTGGCCTGGTCAAAGGAATTCTAGACTGCACAGTACCTATAATATGCAAGAGAGAGACAGAAGAAGCATGAAAAGGATCTCAGTAAAAAGAAAATAATCATTACCACATACTTTAGAAACAATTTATTAATACAACATAGAGGATCACTGAAAAAGGATGGCCCTTGATGCATACGCAAGATAAGTAATCAATCCTTACAAGGGTGTTAGGATGTGAGAGCAGACCACTAACAAACTAGCATGAGACACATGTGACTGTCATTCAAAAATATTACAAACCTGTACCGTAACCCAATCATTTTGTACCCCCGGCGTTGTATTCTTCACATTTTAGAATACTTCTGGTGCAAAGATCTCTTTGAAACTTTCAGCATTTCTCAAAAAATAATTTTGACAGACTGCAACGCAAAGCGTTTGGATCGAGTATATATTTTCTCTTTGGAAAGTGGTGGCACAGAGTAGAGTTCCCCATGTCGTTTGGATACTATAGTAAAATACGACATACGGATTGGATTGTTCAGGAGTTTAACTGTTGGCCTTATTAAGTCAGAAAACAGATGAACTCCCAACATTGTTTGCATTCTTCTGAACTTCTTTAATTTAATTTTTAATCTACTGAATGAGTTCTTCTCATTTACACTTATTACTTACATCTATCTTCCCTTTTTTCTTCAAACATTCAACATCCTTTTTACTATTTAAAAAGCCTGTTGTGGGACAAATCTAGGCTAGGCATCTACTTAAGTAATTTTTATAAGAATGCCTGTTGAGTTCTGCATTAAGACATAGACAGGACTAAACTATAGGCCTAACTTATAAATGTTGTGATGTATACCAGCTGGTTTCTTGAACAAGAACAAAATGGTTAAAGTGCAAGAGACCAATACACATTGGCTACTGGTCCGCGAGTACAGAAATGAGCAAAAAGAAAAATCACGAAAAATCTCTGAGAGAGCTTTTGAAACCTAATGTCAAGCATGATAGGCCTATATATGATGAGAACAGTTCGTCAATGGATAATTTGGAGTATCAGTACGAGGATTTGGAGAAACAGAATCATGAGGATTGAGAATTATTCATAATCCAAAATTGTCAAATCAGGACTTGCCAGACTCCTAAACAAAAACCATGATGAATAAATGAAAAATGATGAAACCTGGCTCTTGGTGGTTATATAAAAAGCTTACTTTACAGGAATACTTTCTTTGACAGTAAAATGAATTTAAAGC
Source organism: Aplysia californica (assembly GCF_000002075.1). Taxonomy (NCBI): domain Eukaryota; kingdom Metazoa; phylum Mollusca; class Gastropoda; order Aplysiida; family Aplysiidae; genus Aplysia; species Aplysia californica. Next base: position 117,182 of record NW_004797946.1, on the reverse strand, counting down.
TACCATATATGGAGTAGGCCTACATATCTTGTCAAAAAGGCTGAATGAAGAACCTGACAGTCACATTGGCCTTTCAAAACACGCATAATACTAATACTTTCTATAAATGGACCTACTGGAAGACTGAATTGCTCTTAAAATTGGTAAGAATTCAGAGTAGATTAAAAAAAAAAAAATCCCTTGCCCTGTTGTGTTTTAAAAAATACAAATAGGAAACAGCAAGCAAATTTGAAATATATGGTGGAAGGAAACAGCATCATATTAGAATGTCTCAAAAAGAAATGTGAACTTAAATATGTGTGGCATCATGGTTGTGGTGAAATCTGGCGCTCATCAAAGTAATGAAATTGAAGAGACCGACATTTTGCCTCCTACTGGGAAATTTCTATTTATTTCATTTTGGCTTAAAACACCGTTTATGTCCATTTAAAAACACATTTCTGTGTGAATTTCACTTTTAAAAAATGTTGACTAAGGGCACAAAATTATAAATTTGCAATTGCCAAAGTCACTAAAGCTTTTTCCAAACTTTGTAGGCTATTTTCTCGCTAATTTTACCTCTGACACCAGGCACACCCCACCTCTTCAATCACAAATATCTCAACTTCTATTCAAGACAAACGGGTATTCCGTTCATCAAAAGCAAGGCAAATAAACAAGCTTGAAAGTGATACCAATAACTCCATCATCCCAAAATTCGACGTATGCCTGATTTCAGCACATCATGACACATAAGATCCTTCTGACTGTAAAAAAACAAGTCTATACACTTGGCAGTCCCATGGGTTTTTTTAAAAGCACACAGTAATAGTTATCCTTTAATAAAGTCCTACATAATACTGAGAAGAAAATAATACGGATATCATTTTAATAGCTGTTAGCCATTTGCAACACCACTAAAAAACTGAAAAATTGCCATTCAAATAAAAACGCCAAATTTTCACACTTCAAATTTTCAAAATCTTTAGGAGAATAACGCATTACATTAAGACATACAAGACTTTATTAGTCATAATTTTGCAACAAAAATTAACATTGAAATATCTGACAGAAAGCAGTAACAAATGCAATGCTTTTCAATAAACTGGACTCCAGTACTGGTTATACAAATTATAGTAGCTCTGTCAACATTAGACAATCAAGAAAGTCCGGAAGTCAAAGGGATAATGTAGTTTTCATTGCTTTGCAGAACAGATCATTGACTTGGTTAGTTAAAAAGCACTGAACCAGTATGTATATATTTGACAGTACATTTGGATTTTCTGTACTTGAACTCCAGCATTTTAAAATACAGCAGAGTCTGCTTAAACCGAAATCTATGGGAACGCCAGATTTTCTTTAGTTTAGCAGTATTTTTGTTCAGAGAGATTGCTTGAATAGCCATGCCTGCTGACAGAGTAGAGTTGGGAATACCATGCTTGCGGCAAGTTTCACTTTTTGAAAGTTCTTTCCTCTTCAACGGCAAGTTTCACTTTTTGAAAGTTCTTTCCTCTTCAACTGCTTTCAGTAACTGCAATATGAGCTGCAGTCGTACACATATGCTTTTTCTTTGACAATGTCAGCTTGCTCAAACTGCCAAACAGTCTCACAAAACAGATGAAAAAGTAGATCAGCACACGGTACTGTACACTGTTTTGTACTCTGCCCTGGTCTAGAGAAGTGATAACACCTAATACCATGCAGTGACATCATGAAACACACCACGTACCCGTCAAGCGCTCATACTTAGAGCCTGCGAGAACTAGCTTTGCAGAGACAATAGGCCATGACCAACTAAAGATCATGAGACAGATATACATTTACTACCCTTGGATCACTAAGCCTAGACACAATGTGTAGGTCTATTGATGTGTGTTATAAATGAAGGCAAATAGTAGGCTACACTGGTGACGTCTCTCTTTGGTCCACAATTGACACACTTCTGTTCTCACCATCCTGAAGCGCGTAAGACTTGACAAGAGTTACTTGAGGGTTGTTGTTGTTAGTGAAAATTTAGATGATATAACTCTCGAAAGTCTTTTCAGTTTAAGAACAGGAACATTTTGACTGATTGATAGTTTTCTTACAAGGACAAAGAAGAAAAAAAATCAGGGATTATCTTGGTTTAAGCAGACCTCACTGTATTACAGAATATTATTCACATATCATACATATATTTGCATACTTTGTACATGTTATAATACAGCAGAAGTTTGTCCAAACATGCATAGCTCCCAGTAACTCCAGAACACATAAAATAACACAGCCCCTCTGTGAATCTGAAGATGTACACAGAAACTATGCATGCTAGGAATATTTGTTTAGATCTTTACAGAAAACATACAGAGGTTATTTGGCACAAATGCAATATGAAATAACATTGAAGTGTCTCAACTCACTTAAAAGAAGTCACTGAAGCCTTATGCTTAATTTTAAGACAAAATATGTACTAAGTTAAAATAAGAAGTTCTCTAATAGCCTACAGTCTTAATTGAATTTTTAAAAAAAAGATATATTCTTAGCCTGTATTAGAATAAAAATATCCCCAACAAGATTCAGGAAATATAAAAAAATAATCGTCATTTGTAAGGATTGAAAATTACAGTTTAAAAAAAAGGCAACCCTTGAATTTTATAAACTTAAGGATATCTAAGCAACTGACACAAAAAGGACCATGAGACAAGATGACAGGATGAAAAAGTGAGATAATTACAATGAACACAGGAAATGTGTCAGAGAAGGGGAAAAAACCAACAACTTTACTCTAGAATCTGGAAACAAAAAGAAAAAGAAAAAACAAAACCAGACTGGGGGACCTAAATGTTGAAATGCTACAGAGAAATTGAACAGCTTTCAGCCAGGGAATTTTTACTCCCTGATAAAAAAAGGGAGTGACGTGGGTGATAAAAAAAATTCAGTACTTATAAACAAACCTAGAAATGAGGTAGATGAATGCTGATTAAAGCTAACTGCCTTGCGGGGAAGTTTTCACAATCTCCACAGTACCCACACCTCTCTTCACAACTCTATACACAAACATATCCTGTCAGGTGATTTAAGTCCCAATAAATATATTGTACAGTACATAAGTCTTTCCAGGTTTAGCCTTGCTCTGTAGCCGTCACAGAAAAGTTTTCTTCTCATAGCAGAATACGAAGAGCACTTCACGCGAACCGCTTAGTTTGAGGCATCAGATTATTTACACAGCAATAGGAAATAATCATCGCACCATATGACACAACAGTTGACCTTTCACAAATATATCATTCTCCTCTTTAAGGGAGTTAGTAAGTCATAGGTCTTCTGATGCCCTTATCGCAGCATATCTTATTTTTTTTAATATCATGGCGAAAAGGTCTACTTGAGTCAATGCAGGCTCACTTTCAAATGTTAGAAAATCCTGAATTCACTACTTCCTGGAAGCAATAAAATGCACATAATATTAAAGCGATATATAAGTTAAACAGTTCATATGAAAAACAGCCCTTCTGTCAGTTTGTGTTCTGAAGTAGCATATAGCAACATAACAGCCAGTAACTAAAACAAGAATCAGTTATACAGTCGACTCTGCTTGTGATTAACTCTCTTGAGTTAATCTTCAGTTGAGTTGATCTTTTCTCAGGTCCCAGCACCTCTTTTTCTTAACAGACTTGAATGGTTATCAGTTCAGATGAGTTGATCTTTCCTTTACTCCCCCAAAGTCATCAACTCATCCGTAAATCGACAAGTACACAATTGACTGTGGTGGCAAAACTATTTTTGCGACGGCAGAGAAAACGAAAAAAGTTTCCCACGTTCTGGAAGCTGTAGAAATTAAGGCCACATTTCCTAATCCTACAGAAGCATGTCTTAAAAGTATGTCTAACTTTTCATCCAGCATGGAAGCCCTTGCGATGACATTTGCTCATAGTAAACGAATGTGACATGGACTGTTACGTTACAGCTACATCTAGCACTGGCACCGATAGGTTGTGTGAATTCGTTAACATATGTCGAAAAGTCACTGCAGTCGAACGTACACTGTTGTAACCTTTGTAACCTTCTGTGGAGCACAGTTACGGATCTAGGACTGGAGTAAAACTCTTTGCTCTCAAGTAATGTACGAAATGCATTTTCAGCTTGTGCAAGGGGCCATTTTAAAGTACAAATCTGTTTTTAACTGATTAGGTTCCAACGTTGCTGTACATTACTGAAGGGGAAGTGATGAGCAGTACCATGGTACTGTGGCAAGACCACAGCATTGAAAAATGTCAGCAATAGAGGTGACTGCCATGCCATGAGATTGATACATCTAACAACGATGGTCATGACAGTACTACGTCTCATAGTAGTGATGGTAGTGGTGATGGTGGTGGTGCTCGTGAATGTGGTGATGCTCATGGCGCTGAACCGCGCTGCCATCCCCTCCCGACAAGTCCCATGAGTGCTCACGCTCTATCCACTGTGCCACCTGCTGCATGGCCATCTCTTGGTCCTTTTCTCTGTGGCGGTGCCTTCTGTGGTGGTGTGGGGACAGAGTCATTGGTGGAGGCCCAGCCCCTAGCACACCTGGCGGCATCTGAAGGTCGGGATGGCGGTTAGCATGTGTCGCTCCTCCACCAGAGTGAGGCTGGTGTGGCAGTCCTTTTGACATTGCCATCGCTTTTCTGTGCGTGGCAGCATGGGAGTCAAACGACTTTGAGCGTAAGTGTTGGTGGTGTTCGAACTTCAGCTTGTTGGACTTGGTGCGGAGTTTGTCCCCATCCTTGTGGGCACTATCACAGCGACACGCCTGACCATCCCGCCCCGAGGCTTCCTGCTTCGAATCTCCGTAACTGCAGTTGCCACATTTAGCAACATCGTACGATCGAGACCTGTGGTGACCTCCTCCAACCCCCGCCAGGGCTGCTGTCACAGCCCCAGATTTTGAGAGAGGTGAAGATGAGAGATTGTTCTGAAACCTGGAGCATGTGTTCTCCACACCGGCGAGATCGAGATAATAGTTACGTCGATCCTGACTCTCTTTAGCCTGCGGTTCTCCAAGCCCTGAACTCTGGTTCACTTTGTCCTTAAACGTTGGGATCCCAACACGGTCCAACTTAGCAGAGACGAGACATGCGGGGGCCACCGGGCAGTGGACAGCCGTGCTGTGCCGATGGCGTCGCTTGTGCTGTTTGCTGTTGTCTTTACGAGCCTCATTGTGTTGCCGTCTGTATGGGAATCAAATAAAGTCACAAGATTAAAAAGTTACATCTAAAAACATACTGGTTATGTAAAATGGGAACCCATGTGCAAAAAAAAAAAAAATTTGTGTGAAGACTTGAGGTACTTTCCAAACTTTCTGTGAACAGACCAAACAATCTATTTTATCTGAGGTATTTTGACACTGCCAGATCGTTTTCCCTTGAGTAAGAAAAGAACTACACTTTTTCATGATTAAGGAAATGGAAGACAACGCTTGTACCATTAAAAAATTTAATAAGCGAAAATACTCGTACATAAGGTATACCAGGTATATATAAAGTTGTAAGTGTCAAAAAAAAAAAAAAACTAAAAAAACCTTGAAGATACTTCTTTCTCCTTAAAAATATAGTCAAGAAACAATGCATTCAGAAGATGACACAATGATTTTATGGATTATATGAAGCACAAAATCAGGATCAGGACTTCTGGTGTATCTCAATCATGATCTCTCTTCATTTATAATCACATTCCACAAGCAGCAGAAGGGGTTGAGGAGATTGGTATTTTGTCACTTGTTGTGACAGACTGCTGCAAGCAAGAAAATGCTGCACCAATGTTTCTTTATTACTTTTCTTTCCATTCAACATAAACAGCACTGGGCTATATAGCTACTTCCAAAATCAATTTTAAAGTTTGTCAAAGTATGACTGTACATTAGTACTAACAACCACATCATTCAGTCATTATTATACAAGAGTGACCATCCCCTGCCAAATTAATCTGAGTGATTGTATTAAAGAACAGAAAGGAGAATAAAAATGTTCAGACATTATCAGATAGTATGTGAATAGTATTATTAACTTGTGGTAAAACATACAGTGTGGCTATAATTTTTATCTACAACCATGAAATTATTCGAACATTCCCTGTAATACTTTGAAGGCATAACACAATTCAATTTAGTCAGATAATGTGAACTTTACAAAGTATGATTCTCGTGACCGTGAAGTTACAATTCTAGTCTACTTTTACCAGGAAAGTATTTGATAGGTTGATGAGTGAACATCTTGCGGAACATTATGAATAGCAGGGGGAGGTGGCAGCAGATCATTATCCAAACCAACCACGTTCAAAATCTTTACAAAAGAACAACATTCTAGATTCTGAAAGAGGAGAGGGGGGAATGCTGAGCGAACTCATTTTTTTAACAAGGACCTGAACTTGACAATTTCCCGCCAACTGCTTGATTAAAAAATTTTGTTTTCCCAGATAGCCAAACAAATTATTGTGTATTTTAATGAGCTGAGCAAAGAGGAAATTCTATTTAACCCAAATGGCCATTGGATCGGAAAAATAAAGTAAAGTATGAAATTCTACAACAGGAGTGTACTAGCCTCAAGTGTTTACTGAGAGCTTTTTCCACTTGTTCTTGTGCCTCTAATGCACATAGCTGTTCTGGTGCCGAGGGCTGGTGGGGTGGGCGTACCCCTACACCACCTGACACTCTCTCTTCAGCAGCAACCACTCCGGGAGGGTCTGGGTTCATTCCCACAGACTTCAACTGAGCTTTGTGTTCATTGATGCACTTGATGTGAGTGCGGGTGAGGTTGTTCATCTTAGAGAATTCTTTGGTTCCTTTCCCGAGCCCCGTCTTCCCCTGGGGGTTGTCGGGGTTCGTCTTGAGGTTGGCTGTGTTCTTCATCTGGGCTGCCTGTTCCTGGCCCACAGACAGACGCAATTTGAGGGTGCGCGCTCCGTGAGGTGGGAGTTTGATGGAAGAGCCAACGGCATCATACAAGGCCTTCAGAAGACTAGAAAGATCCTAAGGAGATAAAAGAGAACAAATTCAGTTATTCGGGTAAGCTCTTTCAGGATATTTTCAAAAGTGCAAATACTTTGGAGTCTGCTTACACCAAACACAGTTAATCCGAAAATGGTAAACTGTAAAAAAATTTGATTCTGTAACTTTTTGCCTTCTATTTGTACATCCTCTCTAAACTGAAAACCCAGCTACACTAAGAAAACAGGGTGGTTTCGCACATTTCAGTAGAAGAGGCCTCCACTAAAATGCCAATTTTTAGGGGTTTTTGCAAGAACACAATATGTGGTAATTGTATTTTCTGGAAGTCATTTGGAAAGGGGTTGCTTATTCTAAATAACAGTATTTATGGGAAAAAACTACAATTCTGAAGTAGACAGAAATGGAAAGTCTGGACCAAATAATATACTGAGCAAAGTCGTTAAGATATGGTGAAATTTACACTTTCACATGCCATCCTCAATATTCCTGGGGTATATCCTAAAAGAAGTACGTTTTCACTAACCAAGTTTACCGACTCGTAATATACCGTCTTACACCAACAAAACAGACAGCCAGACATGTACAAACCTCTTTGGTGATTCTTCCATGACCATCAAAGTTGTACAAAGTAAAAAACCACTCTTGTTTCGAGCTCTCAGATCCCTCTAACTGAACGCCACATTCAAACTCCTGAAATATGTGAAAAAAGAAAAAAACACTGACATAATAGTAATAACACAACTGATGCATATTGGATTTTTATTCAGATGCTAATTTTTTTAAAGTGAGGTACAGGTAGGCCTACATAGTGGCAGATAAGCATTTACAACATTGGCATTTCTTTCCCACTTAACCAGATTTTTAAAAACATATCTTTCGCTGGAATTTTTAAAACCATGTTTATGACAAACTTTCTTTGTTTTGGGTATTTTACATAAATGTATTATATCTGTATCTGTCGGTTACACCATCTTCACCACTACCATGACAGCCATCTACAGCGCCTCTCAGTCTAAAAAACAAAACAACAAAACAAACCTTCTCAAACATTGTCCTTGAGGTCAATTTGAAACGTGCAAACCTCCATGCTTTTACTAAATCCAAATCTTATTTTTTGCTTTCTTTCTCCTCATGGAAAACCATGATAAAAAATGAGATTCTGACATCAACAAGCAGGAATGTATTTTTCTAAGTTGGCTACTTCTTTTTTGCAAAATTTCAAAACAAATGCATATCCACCTAAATGCCTAAACTTTTGAGTGAAAGAATAGAATCTGGGCAAAGTGTACACTGGTCTCTTTTAAAGGGGAAGCCCGGAAGACACAAGTCTTATGAAATAGAAGGGCTTAGAAGAACAACCACATACCTCGATGTTCAAGTTGTTGCGCGTGCTGTTCTCTTTCCCCTCCTTCTTGCCCAGTCGCATGTGGTCAAGTCTCAGTACCTTGGACGTATCTGTGTCCAGCTTGGGTGGGGGCAGCTCCACTGAAAACAGAAAGAAGACATTTGAGAGTTAAGCTTTGTGTGTTTTGTTTTTGAGTTTAACACCTAAAGAGACCCAGAATGAGGTGTTTCAAAGATGTAGGCCCTATGTCTTTTAACACCCCCCCCCCTCCCTATTCAACTCAATTTAGATAATTTAGGAGGCAGGCTTGGACCCTACCTGTCGGGCTCAACTATAGCAGACAGGGGTACACCATCCCAGGGGAAAAACTAAAAACAAACATTTTCCCCATTCTGGAATCAAACTCAGATCTCCTGCCTGCGATAGCAAAGCACCAAATTGCTACACCACAGATGCCAAAAAAGAGTTCCCTGTCAGAACAAAGGTGTGAAAGAGAAAATTTCTCAAAACTATACAGCCTTCTGTGAAAAGAACAATCAAAATTCTGACACAATTTAGATCAAAATTCCAAATTCCCACATCTTCTGTAAGTTCGTCACAGACTGAGAACCAGAGGCCACTCAGTTTTCAGATTCATACCATGTTTCAGAATTGCTCTTCAATTACTTTAGTAGAGGTTTTATGGCGCTCGCAACTGCATAAGGTCATATGAGCGCCAGAAGATTGTAGGTGTTACAAGAGAGTAACAAACATAAAAAAGAAGAAAGGGAGAAAAGGACGACAGATGTTTGATAGTAAAGAAGAAGCAAACCACACCAGATCACCCACCAACCACCCACACAGACAGATTGACAGACAGAAGCAACAGAGCGAAAGTAAAGAAAAAGGGCCTACCAGTGGCGCCCTCCAACCACCCGCAGGTATGTCATTATTATGGGACGGATACGGAACTGTTTTTAAAAACTAAAACCGGACAACATCTCTTCTTCACATCTTTCACTTCCATCAGTAGTTGAAAAATCAACATGATAACTATTTCGTTAGTAACAAATCTTGATTACCGTATAAGAAAAGAAACAACAAAAATAAGCACAAATTACAAGGAGTCCATCTTTTCAGAAAGCTAACAACCACCTACTCTAAAGAAAACATGGCGGTTTTAGACAAAAACGTTATAAAAGAATCAAAACATACTCAGGCAATATTCCAATAAGGTCGTCCTTCCCTAGAAAACACATATAATATAGGTCTGGGTCAATGCAAACACTAGACACAGCTTAGACTTCAACAAAATCAGGTTTTATGAATGAGCATCTCCAACAAATTTAAATATTCTCCTCATACTCAGAAAGAGCAACATGAAAAAGCAAACAAAATTTTATATCCCGCGATCATATTCACAGAGAACGAAATGAAATATAAACAAATCTCCACTTCAATTTCAGAAAGAACTTCATGGGAAAAAAAACAACCCGACTTCGCCTCAAATTCAGAAAGAGCGACTTGAACAAGTCCTAGCGTCCAGAAATGAGCACCGGCACCAGCAATCAAGAACACGTCGCATCCCTGAACACAGCATCATTCAACACTGATCTCTTCCACGGCAGATATATACGCTCATTCATGCCTTATCACAACGACATGTGTGTTGGCGGGGATATCACTTTCACCCCAGGCCCGATGAAAAAAAGGGAAACATTCAACATTTATCATTTCAGAGCGCAGATAGGCCAAATTATTACTTATCTGATATGAATATGACGTAGGGTCTACGTTTTAGGCATGATATAATAATAATAATAA
>NW_004797946.1:104345-105476 GCF_000002075.1 Aplysia californica | reverse complement strand
CAGGCAGGCAGGCAGGCAGGCATGCCAATATAGCGGGAGGAAAAAAACAAAAACAAAAACGAAAAAGAAAAAAAAAATCCCCAACATCCTGGCTAGGGTAATGATGATAAAAGAGACCTTGTCTGCAGCATGAGACAGCGAGTCTGCTTTATTATACACACGAGGCTCAGACCACAGGGCGATGCTTGTCTTGAATGTCCATTTTTTTAGGCGGAGGCCGTGTGGATCTTGTTCCGTCCGAGAGGAAATCACAGCTTCCCTCCCGTGACACATCGATGCCACACCCACGGCCCCCCATGAAGAAGTGGTTGTTGTTGTTGCTGTTGCTGGGGGCGACGTCGCTATCGTTGTTGTTTTTGCTGTTCCTGTTGCTCTTTTTGTTTTCGTTTTAGTAGAGGTTTTACGGTTTTTGTTTTTTAAAGCAAGGTCCTTTTCTTTTTAGCAAAGACATGCTCGCTCAGATCAACACAATAACAATAATTTAGGACGAGGGAAAAAGTAAGAAAAACAGACAGAAACAACAACGTTCCAGAGGGAAATTAAGGGGGGAGGGGGAGTGAAGCCCTGCAACGACCAGCACTTAGTTTCGTAAGAGTTTTAAAGCACTTGCAACACACTAGGTCATGTAAGCGCCGAAGATTTAGCATAAGAGGTGTTACAAGAGAATACAAACACAAAAAGGAGGATATATCTATATGAATGATTGATAGGAAAGAAGGAGTAAACTACACCAGAGCATCCGCCAACCTCCCGCCCACCATCACTGTTGTCGTCGATGGAGATGTTTTATTGAGTTTTTAAAATTTATTTTAGTTAGAGTTTGAAGGCACTTGCAACACAATAAGGTCATATAAGTGCTGAAGACTAGAGGTGTTACAAGAGAGTAACAAACACAAAAAAGAAGGAGGGGAGATAGAGATTATAGATTTTTTTTATAGGAAAGAAAGAGCAAACCACACCAGAGCACCCGCCAACCACCCACTTGGGGGTTCTCGTGGCCTAGAGACAGGTGTTGGCCTTTCATTCAAAGGTCCCGCGACCGATAAATTTTCTTCTCTAAAATTGTCTCCTTTCACCTCCTTTCCTGCTCTCTAGCAATGTTCTGTTGTCTGCTTTCATTTCCACTTTCTG
>NW_004797946.1:100534-103055 GCF_000002075.1 Aplysia californica | reverse complement strand
GACCCTTGTTCGTTTTATTAAATGATTTACGGCACTTGCAACACAATTAGGTCACATAACTGCTGAGCATTAGAGGTGGTGTAAGAGAGAAACAAACACAAATAAGGAGGAGAGATAAGGACGACAGACATTTGATAGGAAAGAATAAGGAGTAAACCACGCCTGACGAGCACCCGCCAACCACCCACTGCACTTGTCTGAACCCACAATGGGGCATCCCTGGACTTTGGTCGTATGGGGTGCTTTTGTGGCTATTCATGCACTAGTCTCCATGCCATCAGTGGGGGAGATTGAAACGACCCCTTTGTCTCCGAATAATCTTATGCGTTTGTTGTTGTTGTTGTTGTTGTTGTTGTTGTTGTTGTTGTTGTTGTTGTTTTTTAAAGATGGAGACAAGTATAAAAGAGGGAACAAGAAGAAGGTCTACAAGACCTACTGACAGACTGAAAAAAGACCTGGGTAGAGAGTAAACACAGGAAACAATCACACACACACACACACACCCACAAAACCAAACAAACATATACACACATACACGACAGACAGACAGATTGACAGACAGACCGATCGACAGACGGACATACAGACAGGCAGACAGACAGACAGGCAGGCTATGGTGGGTAGAGGGTAAAGATGAGAAAGAGAGAGAGTGGGAAACACATGGAGGGGACGGGAAAGAGAGAGAGAGAGAGAGAGAGAGAGAGAGAGAGAGAGAGAACAAAATCAAAGCAGAACACATTCCTTGAAAAACAATTCTGTACATAAAAAAAAAAAGAAATGAAAGACCAGAAGAGCGGTATTACTTTTCCCGCGGTCATTTTTATATTTGTTCCGTTTCGGTTTTTTAAAGGGGGTTTTACGTATCTTTTTTTGTTTGGCTTTCGTGTTCTATCTATCTACAGCTCTTTGCTTGTTTTCATTGTCTGTTCTCTTTGTTTCGTTTCGCTTTTTTTGTTTTTTTTAAATTCTTCTATTTATATCTAGTTTTTCATTTTCTCAGGTTGACGGATGTTGTGCCAGGGATAATCTGATTGGTTCGTGCGGGTGAATAGAGCAAGGTCACTGCCCGGAAACAGAACCGAGCCAGCAGCCGAAAAACCCCCACAAAACCCAACTAATGAGGCGACCTCTATTTTCGCTCATTCAAACATCGTCGGTGAAAAAAAGGCAAGACAGGTGTGTGAAACAAGACAAAACAATACAAAAACAAACAACAAACAACAAACCACAAAACGCGAATATAGGTGTTCAGACTCTCAACCGTAAGGCAGTAGGTTCAAATCCCGTCAGGGGCTCGATGTTTTGTCCTTGAGAATAGCAATTTACGCGAATGTTCCTCAATTCACCTAGACGAATATAGATTATACACAAATCTAATTACAGAAACAAGACCAGAAAGAACTCGCAGACATATATTTCTCAACAATTCGTTCACGACAACGAAAATAGACATAAACTCACAGATATTTCTCAACAATTCGTTCACCTCCACAACAAAAAACCAAACAGATGTAAACTAACAACTATTTCTCAACAATCCATTCACGACAAAATAGTATGAAAGAAATAGAGGGCAAACTCACAGCTGTTTCTCCAGAGTTCGCTCACGACAACGAAAACAGAAACAAACACAGATATTTCTCCACAATTGCTTCACAAAAACAAAACAGACAAAGATAAACTTTCAGATACTTCTCGTTTCCGTAGACATCGTATAATCCAACAACAACGACAACAGAAATAAACTCACAGCTGCTTCTCAAGAGTTCATTCACGACAATAAAAATCAGAGATAAACTCACAGATATTTCTAAACACTTCGCTCACAACTAAACAGGCAGAGATAAACTCACAGATATTTCTCAACAATTTGCTCACGACAACAATACAAACAAAAAACGAAAAAGATGTAAACTCATAGATACTTTTCAACACTTCGCTCACAACAAAACAGACAGAGAGAAACTCTCAGATATTTCTCAACACTTCGCTCACGACAACAAAACAGACAGAGAGAAACTCACACATATTTCTCAACACTTCGCTCTCGACAACAAAACAGACAAAGAGAAACTCTCAGATACTTCTCGTTTCTGTAGACATCGTACAATCCAACAACAACAACAACAGAAATAAACTCACAGCTGCTTCTCAAGAGTTCATTCACGACAATAAAAATCAGAGATAAACTCACAGATATTTCTAAACACTTCGCTCAGAGCTAAACAGACAGAGACAAACTCACAGATATTTCTAAACACTTCGCTCACAACTAAACAGACAGAGAGAAACTCACAGATATTTCTAAACACTTCGCTCACGACAACAAAACACATCTATAAATTCACAGACATTTCTGAACAATTCGCTCATGACAAAGAAGCAGATGCAAACTCACAGATATTTCTCAACAATTCGCTCACGACAAAGAAGCAGATGTGAACTCACAGCTATTTCTCAACAATTCGCTCACGAACAACAAAACAGACAGAGATCAACTCACAGATACTTCTTGTTTTCA
>NW_004797946.1:99444-100318 GCF_000002075.1 Aplysia californica | reverse complement strand
AACAAAAAACCAAACAGATGTAAACTAACAACTATTTCTCAACAATCCATTCACGACAAAATAGTATGAAAGAAATAGAGGGCAAACTCACAGCTGTTTCTCCAGAGTTCGCTCACGACAACGAAAACAGAAACAAACACAGATATTTCTCCACAATTGCTTCACAAAAACAAAACAGACAAAGATAAACTTTCAGATACTTCTCGTTTCCGTAGACATCGTATAATCCAACAACAACGACAACAGAAATAAACTCACAGCTGCTTCTCAAGAGTTCATTCACGACAATAAAAATCAGAGATAAACTCACAGATATTTCTAAACACTTCGCTCAGAGCTAAACAGACAGAGACAAACTCACAGATATTTCTAAACACTTCGCTCACAACTAAACAGACAGAGAGAAACTCACAGATATTTCTAAACACTTCGCTCACGACAACAAAACACATCTATAAATTCACAGACATTTCTGAACAATTCGCTCATGACAAAGAAGCAGATGCAAACTCACAGATATTTCTCAACAATTCGCTCACGACAAAGAAGCAGATGTGAACTCACAGCTATTTCTCAACAATTCGCTCACGAACAACAAAACAGACAGAGATCAACTCACAGATACTTCTTGTTTTCATAGACATCGTATAATCCAAGTACATGCGGGTGCTCGATCAGCTTCATGATGGCGATTTCTCTCTCCACCTGGGAATGATAGAGAGAAAAACATGTTAGCCTTTCCAATGCTGGGTAGACATGATGATGATGATGATGATGATGATGATGATGATGATGATGATGATGATGTTGATGATGATAATAATAATAATAATAATAACAATAATGATAATAATAATAACAGCAATAATAATAA
>NW_004797946.1:95702-97713 GCF_000002075.1 Aplysia californica | reverse complement strand
ATCATCATCATCATCATCATCATCATCATCATCACCATCATCATCATCATCATCATCATCATCATCATCATCATCATCAGGCCAGTTCTGTCTACATTTTCCCACGACATTTTTAGTGATTTTTTCCTTCCCATCCTGACCTTTCCGGACGCACTTCTTTATTTTTTATAGTTTTGTTTTTTGGTTGTTGTTGTTTTTTTGTGTTTTTTAGTCTTTTCTTAGTTTTAGTTTTAGTACATCTAGAGGTTTTACGGCGCTCGCAACTGCATAAGGTCATATGAGCGCCAGAAGATTAGAGGTGTTACAAGAGAGTAACAAACATAAAAAAGAAGAAACGGAGATAAGGACAAGAGATGTTTGATATGAAAGAAGAAGCAAACCACACAAGAGCACCCGCCAACCACCCACTCCTTTCTTATTTTGCTTGAATGTTGACAAGCAGGAGCTGACAGCGCACCATTACCACGGGACAGACATGTCTCTTCCGCCGAGTCTTATGTTGGGCGGCTGGGTTCCCGATTCCTGAAAGCTAGGAATCGTAGGAATCGACTCCGAACCCAATTACTTACTTTCTAATAAAGTGATTTCTTCCGGTGGTTACCTGGTTGGCTCCGAACATCTTCAGGATTTAGGATAACCTTGATTTCGGAACACTACGAAGATATTAACTGCTGATTTACGTTAAAAAGGAGTCGCAACTTTTCTTCAGTAGGATTTACCGTGGGAAATCGGTTCCAGAATTGATTCTTCGCCCAGCCCTATTTCGGAGCCCTGTTCTATTTTGTGATCCTTTCCTTCCCCCCATCGACCCCCCCAAAAAAAAATCGACTGGCGCTGTGACGTAGACGTGAGGGAGACGTGTGTGTGTGGAGGGAGGGAGGGAGGAGGAACGTAATAGCTGTCATCATCTCCTCGCTGAAAGAGCTGTGACGAGCATGAATCACGCGAGCCTAGATCTATCTAGGAACAGAACAGAATTTCCGCTTTTGAAATGATAAAGATGGCTTGACCTTGCTTGCCACTCAGTCTTCTCAGAACTGTCTTTCCTTCGTCGTCTGGGTTTTCTAAATTCGCTTCCACTTTGTCGTCATGTAATGTCGTCATTAACAATTTAACCCGTCTTACCTGCTGTTTTGATTTGATGTGATCGTCTAATTTTTTTCATTTTTGTCCACTTTCCTACTTCGTCTAAAAAAATCCGTGTGGGTTCCTAAATGTGCTTGCACTTTTGTCTTTGAAAACGTGTTTAATTAAACTGCTGATTTGATCTTAATTTTCAGTTTAGTTTTAGTAAGAGTTTTACGGCACTTGCAACACAATAAGGTCATATAAGTGCCCAAGATTAGAGGTGTAACAAGAGAGTAACAAACACAAAATAGAAGGAGGAGAGATAAGGAGGACAGATAAGGAGGAGAGATAAGGACGATAGATGTTTGATAGGAAAGAAGGAACAAACCACACAAGAGCACTTTTGAGGTAGGTCAAGATTTCTGGAAACCCCGGAAAACTGGGTTAGCCCGCTTTTCCTTAAAAGCGACCATTTTGTGTACACCAAGTACAATAACAACAACAACAAAATACAACAACAACAAAAGTCTCTTGTGACCCGATATTTCCGGGGTGCCTTGATAGCCGAAGCAGACTTTGTGCTGTTAAGGCAAGAGAGGTGAGCAGAGTAAGCCTGAATCCCCGTTTGGACTTCTCTGTTGACATCCATTCCTTGGCGCTCATAATATGACCTTATGTAGTTGCGAGCGCCGTAAAACCTTACTATAATTAAACAGCCCGAAAAAAACACGAAAAAACAACAGACAAAAACAAACAAACAAAAAAACCCCATTTGAATATCCGAGAAATACAGCGCTCACGTTTCCCTAAATATAGCAACTCATTTGGCAGATTTATCGAAACAACGGGTTATATCTGTTGTAAATATGTATGTGTGTTATATCTGTTGTAAATATGTATGTGTGTTATATCTGTTGTAAATATGTATGTGTGTTATATCTGT
>NW_004797946.1:94486-95602 GCF_000002075.1 Aplysia californica | reverse complement strand
AGATAGACATACAATCTGACAGCCACCCAGCCAGCCAGACAGACAGACAGACAGACGGACAGACAGACAGACAGACAGACGGACGGACGGACGGACGGACGGACGGACGGACGGACGGGCGGCGGACAGCCAGACAGACAGAAAAACAGACCGAGGACAGAAGATGGGGATGATTTGAGTTTAAGGGAAACCCAACGAATTGTTGACGACTGGTCCATTAACCCTGCATACAGAAAGCTACAAACGCAAAGAGAAAAAAAAAGCAGAAAAGAAAACAGTGTACAAAGTGCACCAGAAAGGGCACGACCTTTCCTGTAACAAGTAAATGGCAGGCGAAATTGAGGAACGACTTTACCAGACAGGACAGACTGTAATGTTTATGGTTAACTGTCAAAATGAGTAAGACAGCCCATTACAAAGGTTTTCCTTCCAGTGATAGTGTTTATACTACTAGACACAGAGACCAGAACTGCACATGTGCAACTGAAAGCTGAAAAACGGATTTTTCTTTTTCTGCAGGTAGTAAATTTTCAAAAATTTGTGCGCATAGATTTCGAACTGAACTTCACTTTCGAAAATGGAAAGATGTTGAAAATCTTTTTTAAAAGAACTTATAAAAACCTGTGGAGTCTGTTGAAATGATAATGCTCATGCAAAAGCCAT
The DNA here is from genome assembly GCF_000002075.1 of Aplysia californica. Lineage (NCBI taxonomy): Eukaryota > Metazoa > Mollusca > Gastropoda > Aplysiida > Aplysiidae > Aplysia > Aplysia californica. The sequence goes on along the minus strand of NW_004797946.1, from coordinate 94,939 downwards.
TTTCAACATTCACACGCACGCGATAAATAATTTGTGAAATAAACCTGATTTACAGTATACAACACAGGCGCCCAGGCAACACCAAGGTGCAATCAACTAAACATATTATAAAGTTATTACTGACTTACACGCAGAAGACTGGAAATAGCGTTAGAAATCGAGTTTGCCAAAAAGTGGGGAAAACGGAGTTATTGGGATTAGCGGAAGAAGGAAGGGGGGGGGGTGAACTTTGATTAGTCATTGGTTTTTAGTAAAGAGTTTTAAGGCACTTGATAAAGATTAGGGGGTGTAACTAGACAGTGACACACAAAGAAAAAGTCATGAGAAATGGGGACGATAGATGTTTGATACGAATTAAAGAGGGAGCAAACCAAACCAGAGCACCCAAACAACTGAGCGTGTGTGTGTGTGTCTGTGTGTTTGAGTGTGTGTGTGTGTGTGTGTGTGTGTGTG
>NW_004797946.1:91761-93347 GCF_000002075.1 Aplysia californica | reverse complement strand
TGTTATATCTGTTGTAAATATGTATGTGTGTTATATCTGTTGTAAATATGTATGTGTGTTATATCTGTTGTAAATATGTATGTGTGTTATATCTGTTGTAAATGGCAAACTGAAAATATCCTAAATATCTCCCCGGGCAAAATGTCAGCTTGTACAGTAGAGCAGCGCGTGACAGCGAGCTCGTGGCACACATTGGAGACATCAATACCTGCCTCGCGTGGATCGGAACAATTGTACACTGTATTGGGTAGCAATAATATATCATCATCACCATCATAATATATCTGTTCTCACCGAGAGCAGTGATAGACTCCTGAACATGTTTTGTGTAGATTTTGTGACGATATTCACAAGCTCTGGGTCGAGAAATATCATTTACTGAAGTAAAACATCTATATCTACCTGGCGTCAATCTGAACAATTGTACACTGTAGTGGGCTACAAGAAAGGATCATAAATGTCTGTTGTCACCGAGAGCAGTGATATACTCCTGAGAAGTTGTATTTTAAAAAATGTAGATTTGATGATGACATTCACATGTTCTGGGTCGTGAAATAACATTTGAAGGAAAACATCTGTATCGTCCTCGCGTGAATCTAAACAAGAATTTGTGCACCTTAATTTGGTAACAAGAAACGATAATTATTACGTCTGTTGTCACAGACAGGAATCATGTAGTTATATATACAAACACTCCTCAACATTTGTCAGATCTGATTACGATAATATTCACACGGTCTAGGCTGGGAAAACAATATTTGCATATCAACATATTATTGTACGTCGTATGAATCTGAAGACTTACACCTTGTATTTGGTAACACACATGTCTGTTGTCACAGATTTGGCTACAGTATTCACACAGTGGGAAAAAAACTTGAGTCTATATCTACCTAGTGTAAATCTGAACAATTGTACACTGTACTTAGAAACAAGAAATATGCCGGTTCTCATAGATTTGACTACCCTATTCAGACGGCTGCGTTGTTCAAGAAAATTAGAAGTGTACACAACAGTATCTACCTTGTATGAATCTGATTTAGTTTTAGTTTTAGTAAGTGTTTTACGGCACTTACAACACGATTAAGTCATATGAGTGCCGCAGACTAGAGGTGTTACAAGAGAGTAACAAACACAAAAAAGGAGGAGAGATGAAGGACGACAGATGTTGGATTGGAAAGAAGGAGCAAACCACAGCAGAGCACCCACAACATCCACGGGGCGGAAGAGGGAATAGCAAAAATCAAGGATACAATTTAGTCACGTACATCAGCGTTTGTTATGTAGGGGGGGTGTTGCTATTGACTGTATGTCGCATCCAGGAGACTCGAGTTCCACTCCCATTTGGGGAGAAACGTCCACAGAGTAGTTCTAGGGTACTCTCAACAGATGTATGAACGATCTTGGACGACCGCTATGGGGGGCGGGCGTTCAATGTAAAACATAATTTTACTTTAGACACATCAATATTCTCTCCCAGCTTTCACGACCACTATCACCATCACCCAGTGCCAGATCTGCGACAGACATCGGCGATCATGGTTCTCCATTCATTCCTTTGCTCGGATGCTCATAAAAAAACCCAC
>NW_004797946.1:90399-91566 GCF_000002075.1 Aplysia californica | reverse complement strand
TCTCTCTCTCTCTCTCTCTCTCTCTCTCTTTCTCTCTCTCCAAATTTTTGGTCGGCATTAGAGAACACAATGGATCAAAACCCTATACGTGAACAATCTAATGATCTTGCTACAGCCCCATCCACCCGTAATAGCCATTAGATGGGACACCTGCCTGCCAGCCCGCCCGCCCGCCTCTCTCCCGCCTCTCTGTCTGTCTCCCTCTTTCTCGCATTCGTCCCCCTTCTCTCTCCTTTCTTTCTCTCTCCTCTCCTTTCTCATGCTCTAATTTTATTTCTATTCCTCGCTTCATCCTTCCTTCCTTTCTTCTATTCTTCTCTCTCTCCCTCCTCTACCCTTCTCTCTCTTTCGATTATTTTTATTTTCTTCTTTCTCTTTCACTCTCCAGCTTTCCTTTTATCACCCCCCCCCCCCAAACCACACACTGTTCTTCATCTTCCAACCAACCACTTTCATAACGAGCTCACATAACCGCCATCTACCCTCCTGTTGCCTCCACTATCATACACAATCATCTCGTCTTTCAGCGCCAGACCCAGTCATTCGAAAGACGAGCACGAACTACTCTTCTCCCGACCCGACCCGACCCCCTACTGCCCTCCTTTCCCTCTCTTCACAACAATCTAGCCGCAAGGTAAGGTACATAAAGTACACGCAACAAAACTAGAAAAAAAAACCTTGTAAAAAGTTAGTGAGTTTTAGCAGAGGTTTTACGGCACTTGCAACATAATAAGGTCATATAAGTGCCGAAGATTAGAGGTGTTACAAGAGAGTAACAAATACAAAAAAGAAGGACGGGAGATAAAGACGATAGTTGTTTGATAGGAAAGAAGGAGCAAACCCCACCTACAAAAAAAAGGAGGCGGGCTACGGGAAGCAGAATAAGGATTTTCTGACAACGAAATAATATGGATCTCTATAGCCGGCTTTGTAGCTGTGACCGCCTGAGAAATGGCCACCTTCAGATACGGGGACCGCAAACGCCAAAACAACCGGCGATGTGAGTGTGTGTGGGGTTACCAGGTATGATTAATTTGACTCGCATCAAACAATCAGATTACTGGCCTTTGGTTCTGTTTAACCGATCTATTACATCAAATTTTTTAAAACTTAATTCAAACCGAGACCAAATAAAACTAAAAAGAAAAAAAGAACAAACAATCCCCC
>NW_004797946.1:87140-89358 GCF_000002075.1 Aplysia californica | reverse complement strand
GAGACGTCAGAAGAAAGTAAAAGTGTGCTCCTCTTTTGGTCTTATCAGTTCGTCGAAGGAAAATGCGAAGAAATATGCGCCGAGACGCTCAGCGTGAAAATGAAGGAGACCCCCAGGTTCCTTTTTAGAGCAGTGGCAAAACATTCCGCCGGCAGTAAGCCATTTGATCTGGAGTTCACGAATTATCATGCTCCACATCTTTCACAGGGCTCTAAAAACTGCTCCAGATCCACTAAACATCTAACTAAAACTTGACAGTGAGAAAGGACACAATGTTGTTTTCTTGGGGGGGTTTTTGGCGGTTGTTTTGCTTTGTTTCGTTTGTTTTTTGAACCAGCATTTTAGTCTTAAAGACGTGTTCGACAAGACAATGAAAAAAAAGTAGAAGCTAGTTTCAACCCGATGAACACAGCGACACAACAACGACCATTTAGTGATAGGGAAAAAAAGAAGGATTGATAGAAGAAAACAATACAAGGACAGTAAAGGAATACCGGAAATACTATCGTGTATTTGGTGTTGGGACTTCTTCTTCCTCGTTTGGGACAACAATGACATGTGGAAAAACGCCAAAGCAAAGCAGATGGGAAAGAAGGAAGGCCACGAGGATATACCCAAACACCCTAATCGATGTTGTAATCATACTAGTGGCAGTGGCAGGCTAAAATGGCACGCCCTGAAAATACAACAACAGCGGCAAACTATGAGTGTTTCCACCATCTCCACAACCATTCACTACCAACAATACTATGTTTTTGTTCTGGTCACTGTTTTACTACGGTCGCAACAGCATACGGTACATTTTTAGTTTGGTAGGAATTTATTTTGAATTTTGCCCGGGTGGTGGCCGAAGCCTACTCTTATCGATTTTGGACCACAATGGGATCTTTAACGAGCGCATCTTGCACACGGTACCTCCGAGGTTATTCGCCCTTAACCGAGAGATGGCTAGAAGTTAAATCTTACCTACCCAAAGACCCGGGGAGAGATATCTATATTAGGAACAACAACAGCAACGACAACAACACACTGCCTAGCAAGTCCAACCCTGGCTATTTTAGGATCCCACAAGAAAGACGGTCGTATTTATTTTTATTTCTAGTCAGAATTTTACGGCACTAGCAACAAAATTACGTCACATAATAAGTACCGAAGAATACGGCTGTCACTAGAGAGTAGTATACAAAGAGAAGAATCAGGAAAGATTAGAATGACATGTTATGCTTGATACGAAAGAAGGGACATACCACACTAGAGCACCCATCAACCAAACACACAAAGACGGCCAAACGGATTCAAATATAGGATTTAATTTTATTTTTTTTAAGTATAGCATTGTAAGAAAGAAAACAAAAACTAGGGTAACTACTTCAATGTGTATTACACGGCACAGGGCCAAAGAGTGCTGTCTGCAATTACACACCACATCAAATAAAACTGCTCAACTCTTTGTTTTATGTTTTGTTTTGGAGAGCCTTTAAGGCACTTAAGTCATAATATAAGTGCCAAAGATTAGAGATGTTACAAGGTAGTAGAATACACAAAAATGAAACAGGAGAGATAAAGACGATAGATGTTTGATAGGACAGAAGGAGCAAACCACACCAGAGCCTCCACCAGCCATCCGCTGCCTTTCTCTAGACCAGCAGCTCTGCTTTGGTGTCTTGACCCTCGCAATTACGATAAACACATCTCTTCACATCCTTGCTCCATCAAAGGAAAGCATTAAAGCAGCCAGAGAACGACTACGCTGGAGTAGTTCCCCAGAACACCCAGGTTAAAACAACCCAAGCACCTGCTAAAAGTGCTCGGCAAATGTCACGCGCGATCCCAAAGGACAGAGCAAGACGTTTACCTATGTATGCACGTGCGGCGTTTTTAAATCATCCGTCCACGCTCCATGTAGGAGGAAGCGATGTCCCACCCAGAGACCAGGACTCCGGAACACTTAATGGTGTTTCATATAGGGCAAGGGGTTTGCGTCACTGGTTGCTTATGACGTTAGTTGGAAGGAAGTGGGGCGCTTCCCTTTGAAACGCGCGTTGTAATCGCCCCATTTCGCAACACAACTTTGTAACACGTGTTTCAAAGGCGTTTACGTACGTCTGCCTGCTTAATGATGAGGAATTTGAAAAACAACTTCATCCCACTGTATCACCATGAAAGAGTGCCGCCCCTTCCCCTCCAAATACGTCGCACGCGAGCGCGCGCGCACACA
>NW_004797946.1:82615-83693 GCF_000002075.1 Aplysia californica | reverse complement strand
GCAGCAGCAGCGGCAGCAACAACAACAACAACAACAAAAACTAAAAAGGTAGAGTATGCAAACGTAAGAAGAATGAGGGCAGAGTGTATGAGAACCTGGGGGAAAGACTGACAAAAGAGATACATTCAAGCTGGAAAATAAATGGGTGCGTCGCAAACTGCCAAAAAAAACAACAACAACAACCCCGAACTTATAATCTTATATTATGTGTATACTGGCCTAATACATGTAGTTGGAAATCTTTACATTTGGGTCACGTCTCTGTAACAGGTCGGCACATCAACTGATTAGATGCTCCATTACTGGAGAGGGGGGGGGGGGCATTTTAAAAATAGTTTTCCTAATTTCTTTTTAAAAAATTAGATTTAAAAGCTGCTTCCACATAGTGTATCTGTACCCTCATATACCAATTTTCCCCCCTAAATTTTGGTGGGTAAAGTATGTTTGTCGTTTGAAGAATTTCTTTTTAATGCTGAAAATGCTAATGCATACATATTCCAACTTAAACTAGATATCTAGGACTAATTGCTACATAGCTTACGACAAGTTACATCGATCGAAATAAACAATTTCAACCTCGATTGATGTGAGAGCTGGGCTATGAATAGACACACACACAAGCACATTATGTCTTATAACAGTTCATAAACCCAATCTCCATCAGCTTTTTTGAAGGAAACAAAAGCAATAAGTAGGTGATATGATCTGGCCCAATGAAAAAAAACATGTTGCAACTCGTAGACATCACAAAGATCATAACAACTTGCCAAAATGTAAAAAGTTACAGTAAATTCTAGAGCTCTACCTGTCAAAAGGAAGTCTAGGCGCTGAAGCAAAAAAAAAAAAAGAAAAAGAGTTTTATAATACCTCGGCCCAGAGATAGACACAGACTTCGAGGAAATTGGATGGACAAGTAGATGGATATGGTATGATCACACTTGCCCCAGAAAGTACGTACGTGAGTCTTGTTTATGTTCCACCCCTAAAAAACACAAACATATACACAAACACACACACTCTTACATACACATATTGTCATATTCTCTCTCTCTCTCTCTCTCTCTCTCTCTCTCTCTCT
>NW_004797946.1:78277-81459 GCF_000002075.1 Aplysia californica | reverse complement strand
ACACACACACACACACCCCTCCCCTAACATAGTATCATGTAACAATGCACTTACCTCTCAAGGGCGATGAGTCAGCTTTTTCTTCGAAGCACAGTGATAATTCCTGAAATACAGAGGGAGACAAACACTTTAGTTCAGGCCTACGTAAGCACAATTAAAAAAAAAAACATTCAGCAATAAATAAGCCCTTGAAATAATTTTTTTGAAAATATATTATAACTGAATTTACACCCCCCCAAAAAAAACCCAGTTGTATCCGAAGGTATCGCTAGGCTACAAACGTCAAAGGTCAGAAAAATATTCTTTGGTTGAAAAATATAACGTTGGTTTTGTTTTGTTTTTTTTTATCTAAAGAACCTGCCCGCTTCCCCTCTTCGTATACCTGAAACCTCGTGCCCTAAACCCCAAACCGCTCTCCTCTCGCATTCTATTACATTTAACAAAAGAAACCACAAAGAGAAGGTAAAGCAGAGAGGTGAAAACAAACTCTTACAAAAGAACAATTTCGCAATAACGAAACAAGGAAAAAATGAACAGAGGAAAAAAAAAACACTCGAGGAGAGACAAATAAAATGCAAATGTAGGAATAGCTCAAAGAACAGAATTTCGCGCGGTACAAACTCAGATAAGGCAGCAGATTGCGTCAGCTGTAACTTTCAATTAGTGTCCTTAAAAAAACCATTTTATTTACTGCGGTTTCAATTCGTTTAGGGTGTTACTTTACTTCGTCGTATTAGGGCGAGCCGAGACAACAAAGTGAAAATTAATGTTTAGTTAAGGAAATAACATTGGCGATATGCGCCAAGTCGAAGAAAAAGGAAATCAATGCGTTGATAAGTGTAGACACATGAGTGAATGTCTACCAAGTGTCACGTTACGGCATGTTTGTATAGGACGAGAAGTGACCAATGCTAATAGTAGAAAGAAGTAGGAAAAGCAGTCCAAAAAAGAGAGTTAGATATACGAACAGCGGTTGGCGGAAAAAGAACCCAACAAGTTAGCGTAAAGACCCAACAACGATACGGAATTGAAGAATCACACGTAGCAGGACACAGCATTTTCAGTGGGACACACAGTAGGTCATGATGAGATGTCTGTAAGTTCCGGATGTTAGGGTCCCAAGCTTACTTTTACTCTATATTGCATCATGAAAAAAAACCAATTCAGATTGTCAAGTTACGGGAGCAGAGAGCAGAAAGTAGCTGTAACATAACGGGTCAAGACTTGAGAAACACGCTGAAGGCTGAGATTCAAACCCGAGTGTGTTTTTTAATGAAAGCGTTAAAAAGCCCAGGCAGACAGCCAATTCAAAGGCATGCTAATTCTACTAGAGTACTTCCTCGGAGTTCAAAGTTTTAGTGTTTTGAGTTCGAAATCACTAGCCGTAGTGAGTTTTGAGTAAAATACAAAAGAATATTTTTATAAAGCACACTGACGTGACATCGGCAATTCCGTGAAAGGAAGAAGAAAAATAGAAGACAGAAAAATATACAAACAAAAAAAGAAGAGCATACCAGTAGCGCCCCTTAATCTCCCAACTAAGGGGCCCTCCAACTTCAACAAAAACAAGAGCTCAAAAACATAATGCACTCCAAAGAACAGACAAACCACTTTAGTGTCCTTCTCAACCACCCGCTGAGAGCTGCATCGCAAGCCGAGACACGTTAGCAGGCGACGGGCTGTAGACAAAAACCCACTTCAAAACCCCTATAAAAGCCTTAACCCGCAAGCTATGAAACATCTTAGCAAAAGTGGAGCTAAAAGCCCAAGGAATTAATTATTCAAACGATTGATCGTTTCAAGACATCAAAGCAATGTCATTGTGTTCTGGCAACGTTCTGAACAGAGATCGGACACACGATTGGTGATGACGACGGGTCCCACAAAAACCCCGTGTGGAACACACAAAAACGTCTGTCCTTTGTATGATTACATTAGCCGTACGTACGAACACGGTTCGATTGTACTGTGTAATTGAAGCAAAAACAGATCACTTGGAATAAAAGCAATTCTTTTCTTCTCGGCCCCTCTTTGGATGTTTTGTTTTTAATCGTTTGTACTTGTTTCATCTCTGATCAAAAGCCTGACGAAGCAAACTTGGTATGTTATAAAGGATCCATCGCATCTTAAAATATCTTTTTTTATCTTTGCACAAGATCTCAATTCCCCGGTCCCTACAACCCACGACGCTCATGTATTGCTACGAACAATTATCGTGTTCTTAAAAATGTTTCGTTAATTTGAATCGATACAGCTTGAAATCAAATTTTGATCAGACTTGTCAACAAAGGAATGTTGATGAAGAGACTGACTGTAAATCGATCGTAAATGCTTCAAGCCCCCATTGTCAAGTTTGTACCATCTAGAAGGCGACGTGTTTCTATTTTTCAAGACCGTAGCACTCTTCAATTTCTTGTGCATTAGGTCTGAGAGTCTTCAAAGAGTGTCTTTGAAGTCTTCATCACCATAATGAAGCATGCTTTAGGCACAGACCAACCATGGCATTTTTCTTCTAAATCACTTTTACAATAATTGCCAAGAAGACACACCACACGACTTTATTCTGCCTGCACGGACGAAGAACACTCCCACCACTTAACCGTTCAGTGCCAGAGTGATCCACTTCTTATTTCTTTAAGCGTTTAGCTTTACAAAAGCTGGTAAGTTTTGACCTGGCTTTGTCATCATAATCCGCCTAAAAGTATTTCCGTCAACGGTCGGGTTCGTTTTAGCCTAACTGTAAAGCAAGACACCGTGTGCAACTTTGAACACGACACTTGAAAGATAGGCAGGTAAGTACATTAGGGGTCAAAGACGCCGTTGTAACACTCGTGGAAAAATAGGGAGCATTCAAAACGGAGCCAAGCACATGTCCCTTCAACTACCGAGTTACACGAGTAACTTGTTTATTGGACGGACAGACAGAAGCAGCTGTGGTCTGCACCGGTCTTAAAGCCAATGTCATTCCAACGAGCCAGCAGCGAACCGCCAGCACCCAGTGCCCCTCAGGCTACATTCCCAGACAACAGTTTGGCCCCATGCAAATCTCATTTATCCCTGGTATCTGTCTCTATGGGCTCCATTCGCACCCACCCAACCGCTCGCTATATATGTCTGTCTCTCTGCCTCTCTGTCTGTCTGACTTTCTGACTGTCTGTCCGTCTCTCTCTCTCTCTCTCTCT
>NW_004797946.1:76309-77621 GCF_000002075.1 Aplysia californica | reverse complement strand
GGAAGACAGAGAGAGAGTGAAAGGGAGAGAAAGAGAGAAGGGGACTCGCTCACTGCCAGAGAGTATATTATTAGCTTAGACAAAAGAAGGAGGATGAGTGCTACAAGAGAGAGGGGAGAAGAAGGAAGAGTAAGGAGAAGGAGAGGTACAAAAAGGATGCGGAAGAGGAGGAGGAGTGGGGGATTTGATTTGAAAGAATGCAAGAATAGAGATGAAAAGAAAGAGCAAAACTGCAAGAAGAGGAAAGAGGAACAAGAGAGGGAGGGGGGGGCAGTCAAGGCGCCACCTTAATTTCACAGGAAAGTCATTAAGGACACCGCAAAATAGAGGTAGACTGACAGAAGCAAAACAAGAGAAGCCATTATCATCCTCTGAACTAAATAGGGGAAAAACAAGAGGGATACCATTAAATATACGGCTGAAAAATGCAGCAAATAAAGGAGTCTGCAAAAATGAAAAGCTAAAATGAGGAGTTATCAATGACAAAACAGCAATATGACAATAATAAGATATGTCGTAACCCAACAACTAAGACGATATTTTTTGACACTTGTGCTTGCTCCAAAGACACCGCGGGATACCTGGAGTCAGACGAGGGGCAAAGATCCACAACCTCTCCTTTCTCATCGGGAAAGAGAACGATGCACCAAACAACTTGATACCAGCCGCGGTCTTATATCTGAACTGAGACGAGTCATAAACTAAAACCAGTGGGGGGAGAGGCATCAACCTCAAAGACCATCTCTCGAGGCTTAGCGAAGATATGTATCTTGTTTACTGTTCCAAAACATCCGCAAAGCTTTGAGATTGAATTTCTCTGAGCCTCGGGTTATCTGGTTTACTGCATAACCGGATTCCAGCAGAGGAACACGATAGGCCTTGCTCGGTCGTTTAGTTTTGCTGTGAGTTTACCGCCCTACTAGATACAAATGGGTCATTCCAGAGGCAGCAAACTGGGGTCAGGGGCTAAAGAATAGAACAAGGAATAGAACAAGGAATAGAACAAGGAAGAGAGAGAGAGAGAGAGAGAGAGAGAGAGAGAGAGAGAGAGAGAGAGAGAGAGAGAGAGAGAGAGAGAGACGGGTGGGGGGGGGGGGGGTTGATGGAAAGATTCCCCGCAGGTATTATCGCATACACCAAACAAAGGATATAATATTTCTGTGGGTTTGAGGAATGGGACGGGGGTTGTCTTTACAATGCTTATTTAAATTGGGTGTCACCCTTTTGAAAGATGGGTCTACATTCTATGAGCTCACTTTCACTCCATACCTCGAGCCATATTGTTTCTCTTTGACCTCTGAAATTGTAGTGC
>NW_004797946.1:72855-74748 GCF_000002075.1 Aplysia californica | reverse complement strand
GGTGTCAGCAAGATCGATACCCTATACATTTTCCTTGAGGAAAGAAAAAGCACATCGACACAGTCACTGTCATTGTGCATGAAGAGGGTAAAACAAACATACGGGGAAACAACAAGCGAACTGAAAAGAAGTAGTACCTATAAGATGTGCCCTCCAACTACCCGCGATAGATTTCGCAAAAAACAAATTAGACATAAAAGAAATAGACCAAACCATGCTTGCGAGTAAAACAACCAACCACTCAAAAGATGAATTTTTGGTATCCTTCTTGTTTTATCACAAATCAATACTCGCTCTCGGACATTAGTTATACTAAAAGAGAAATAGACAAAACCACACTTGAGGGGAAAACACCCAACCACTCAAAGAAAGATGAATGTTTCTATTATTCTTGCTGTGCCACAAATCAATAACTCACTCCACCTCCTAGACCAGGACCTTGGTCTACAAATTGGTACGAAAGAAAGCTTGACAGAAGATATAGACTATGGGGCGGAGAAAAAAAAATCATTCTACGCTTACATCACAAAGAAAGATTATTATGTAGCATGAGAGGCACCTCTCCGGGGGCAGGAGGTTGAGCATTCAGGGGATGAGGACACTGGGTTATTCATACCCCCCCTCCACCAGCCCTTCCCTCTCCTACAACGCCATGTGCTTATTCTACGAGTGGAGAAAGACATAAGTTGGCCGAAACACTATTTCGTTTTAGTAAGAGTTTTGCGGCACTTGCAATACATTAAGGTCATATAAGTGCCGAAGATTAGAGTTGTTACAAGAGAGTAACAAAGACGAAAAAAGAAGAAGGGGAGATAAAGACGATATTTGTTTGATAGGAAAGAAGAAACACTATAATACAACTGACAAGAACAAAAATAATACAGTTTGGGTTATTACATGGAAAGAAGTAAGATAAGATAAACATTTATTGTCCAGGTCTTGGCACACTGGTTTGGTGCTTCACCTCGTACATCACACGCTTACGCACACATACACACACGTGCGCGCACGCGCATGCACACTCACATGCGCACACGCACGCACGCACGCACACACACACACACACACACACACACACACACACACACACACACACATACACACATACAAAACGCAAAGATGCTGACCCACTGAAAAAATGCGAAGCAGTGATAGTGCCATTCTTTACTTTCATTTTTTTATATTTTGTTTTGATTTGTTTTGTTTTGTTAGATGCAACCTTCCTCCAACAAAAGGAATGAAAAGTAATATTATGGCTATACAATTGGTAAGACTTTTTCAACAGATTATCATATCTGCGTTACGTGTGTAAACTTTCATGGAATGGCCCATCTCAACCTCCCGTACAATGCGTACATTCTGAGCGCCTGAAGGTCGGAAGACCTACACAACCCTTAATGCGGTCATGAGACACTGTAAACAGACACCCTCACAGACATTCTCTGCGTGCTTCTGTTTTCCGAAACCACCGACCGACGTCGCTTACTTCGAAAGAAATACAATGTAAAATCAATTACCGTCTCTTTCTCTTCTTGTTAGAGGTAGCAGGATGGGCTGGCCGGCTTTTCCCTCCATTAACGAAAATCTGTCGGGGCAGACTGACCCACTCGGCATGTCTTCGACAAGAACGAGTTACAGAGAGATTGGTGAGAGCGATATGAGGAGAGGAATCCGGCAATTTTACGTCTCTCCCCTGAGTAGATCAGCACACGAACCATAATTGTGGCCCATTCCAGGACTGTAACTATCGCCTACTTTCTTCAACTGTCCCCGCCCGCCTCGACAGGCGCAGATTGAATAACGCCAATGATTACTCCTCAGTTATTTACTTAGCCAGAGCCGCTCGGCTCTTCGGAGAACCTTTCCTCTTTCAACTCGGAATTGGGGGGGGGG
>NW_004797946.1:69745-70963 GCF_000002075.1 Aplysia californica | reverse complement strand
GCTGCATGGCCTCTGCCAAAGTCATTCAAACGAAGTTATATGTTTCTTTGTCCTTATTTCTATAATCCACACACACATACCACGTTCACACACTCTCTCTCTCTCTCTCTCTCTCTCTCTCTCTCTCTCTCTCTCTCTCTCTCTCTCTCTCTCTCTCTCTCTCTCTCTCTCTCAAAGCAGCAAAAAGAACAGCTACAACAAAGACAAGAACAATTGAACACCAGACATCACACGGAGCGATCACTTCCGCCAAGCCACTCGAAGGAATGCGCACTTCTCAAAACACCAAAGAGTTCCAATTTTCTCAGAATTTTCCGCGGCTGATAAATCCGAGGCGTAGAGACCCGTATCTGATGGCGCGCGAGCACATCAAAAGACTCACCCTAGCCTCGAAGATTGGAGTGCTGAGTTCTCCCCCACCTCTGTGCCACCCCGCCCACTTTTAGAGTGCCGATACCCCGAGCATCGCCACTCCAAACTGAGCTATAAATAGTTCCCGCGCGCAACGGGAGGTGGGTGACTTTTCGGCTGAAATTACCACGTAAATAACAGCTCCAGGGTACTGGAGTTAAGATCTGACGTAGAAGACAAAACAGCCAAAGTTTTACACCGGTACTGTGGTCCTCTAACCCCCGGGTCCTGACCCCAATGATCCCCTCTGCGCGAAGACGTCTCAGATTCTCGTGCTGGGTGATGTAAATAAAATGCGTTCGGTAAAAATGACAAAAACACCTCAGTAAACGTTTTGATACCTCACGAAAACATCTTGCGCTGAAGGTCGCGAGACGAAGTAATAGGGAATAAAAGTACATTTCGACTCCACATTCCCAGAATAATGTAAACGTACGTCTTTCTCGCATTACGTTACCACAACTCGTGGGCCCACTTAAAGTGGATATCTCAGATGTGTGTAATGCATAACAGGTTAAGTTTCTATAGTAGAGCCCAAGTTTGCTTTTATTGCAATTTTTTTTTTACGAGTTGAGCTAAAACATAAGCAAAATAAAACAGGAATTAGTTTATGCTATACGTGACAAGAGAAGTCTGCCCTATAAGTATAACCAACTGCACTACCGAACAACACTGGCCAGTTTGAAACAGCACTCTTGCTTCTACCAAGGGTTCTGATGTGAGTGAGTGTGTTTAAGAAGGGAAGGGGGGGGGATAAATAAATGACGTTGAGCATCCCAAAAAAAGAAGTCAGAAAAAAGGAAGAAA
>NW_004797946.1:67909-69039 GCF_000002075.1 Aplysia californica | reverse complement strand
TCTCTCTCTCTCTCTCTAAGTGTTGTTTGATTGTTTCCTAACACAGCCTCCAGCCACTACCAATGTCGATCACAAAACATACTAGAATCACACCTAACAAACATCCCTTTAAAAAAACAGAGCAGGCAACTACATAAGCTAAAACTTATCGCAGCCGTCGAGTTGCACAAGACTACGCCCATTCCACAATCCACGAATTCCAAAACGTGAACCCCACTCCAAGCCACCCAGCGTTGATGACGAGGCTATCGGTGCCATCATTTTCATTATCGTGTGATGAAAATGTAATAGGCGCAGCGTTAATGTGCATTATTCATGTAGGAACCGGATTTATGAGAAATTTATGACACAAATTGGTAATAAACAGAGGGGTAGAATATAGAGGAGAGGAGAGGAAGAATGCAAGGACAAAAGGGGAAAAGACAGACAGAAAGATAGAAAAGGGAGAGGAAATAAACAGTTTTAAAAAATAGTAAGGAACAGGAGAAAATTCAGAATGAGTCAGATATCTGATGACATATTAAGCAAGACCTCGAATCGACAGTAAACAAAACCACAAAAAGAATGAAAGAAAGAATGAATGAATGAATGAATGAATGAATGAATGACTGAATGAATGAATGAATGAATGAATGAATGAATGAATTAATTAATTAATTAATTAATTTTGCTCAAAGCCTGAATAACGAAATTATCTAACAGCGATATCGTCCTCGAACTCGCCTTTTTTTAAAACAGACATGCCAATCCCCTTCCTCCTTCTCAAAGCTTAACGTACCATCCTTTATTTCAGACTACTGAGACTACCCTTTCCCTCACCTGACCAAAAAAATGTGAAAAGTCACGAAGAAGAGCACGTGTGGCTTACAAGTCGCCCATGCAGTATAATTAATGCATTATTATCCGCGAAGGGAAACGGGCGACTGAGGTGCCTTACAGTTAAGGGGAGCCCCAATCTGGCCACAGTGTTATCTTTATAGGCAGTGCTCCTGTCTGGCTCCCAGATACCAGGACAGGCCGCCAAAAAACAGGCACTGAGCCCCAGGGCGCTCACGGGGGGAGGGATTATTTTTATAGGTGGCGTTCCTGTCTCACACCTGACGCGCGGGGGTGGCACGAAGAGGTAGATT
>NW_004797946.1:66915-67802 GCF_000002075.1 Aplysia californica | reverse complement strand
GGGGGGAGAACGAATGACGTCACACACCAGGAAGAGACTAGAAACAATAAACGAGCTACGAAGTACAATAATAGACAGCACACAACAACAAGGTGATTCAGTCTCTAATCTAAACAAAGCGTCCTCGGAAATCTGAGCGGAATATAATAATGTCGCTACCGAAGCTCTACGTTTTGCCTTTCACGAGGTAATGATAAACAGCATTAATTTGCGTTGCGCAAATTCCTACTCCACAGCAAACTGTACGACTACCCAAGTAGACCTCAATGGTCCTCAGACACAATCCCCCTAAGACACACACACACATACAAGTTTCGCTAGACAATCTTAATCCCTACTCTTTGTCTATCAGATTAGTATAAAAGCAAATTCAGACCCTCACTAAGCAACACAAAAAACAACAAAACAACAAAACAAAAAATATAAAAATCTGTCTTTCGCAAATGACGTCACGGTGACCCACATTATAGCGATTCAACGGGGAGAGGAGACCTCGAATTTGCGAAGTAGGTCAAGTAAGTTCCAAAGGGAGCACTCTAGTTTACTTTTACCCTCGCCATATAACGCTACTCTGTAAGAGTGATAGAATGATACCAGCAACACAAGAATACAGCAGATGTCACTACGAGAATTTCGGGGGGATGTCTTTATCATCACGTGTGCATTCTTTGGCTCTTACAAGAAACAAGTCGTTTCATTTGGGGGTTGAGGGATGGGGGCAGGGCGGCGTGTGCGCAGAACAGTACATTGTAACTTACTACTGCCACAACTGTGAGATTGCTGTATCTGAGCAGCTACCCTGTGGTAGACCCAGATGTCCCGGGAACTGGCACAATCACCCTGAGTGAACATCCTGCAAAGCGCAATGTGCAGTTGATTACCTTTTA
>NW_004797946.1:60435-64367 GCF_000002075.1 Aplysia californica | reverse complement strand
TCTAGAAAAATCCATTTTCTCGACAGAAAATTCGACAAATCCGCAAAGAGTGCCTAAAGGTGCCTGGTAACAACTCACGGGAGACTTCTATAAAAAAAAAAAATTTTAATTATATACTTTTCAAACTTATTGGTTTATAACGTATTCAGTAAACAGCAAACGAATCCGGTTATAATTTAGCAAGTTACGTAATTAACGCACTTTGCTTGAGCTAAGTGAGACCGTACGTGCCCATTCCCTATTTGCACTCCATAATTTTGGGTTGTCTTCTTTTTTCGGGGAAGGTATTTTGTTTTTTTATTTTGTAGACGAGGACGACCCATTATAGATAGTGGCTGGCCGATTTTTTTTCAGTCAAACTCCCTAACGTATAATCACGCATGTACGAAAAAAAACCCACGTAAATGTCAAACACAGTTTGTTTGTTCGTTTTTCAATTAGTATATACATTAAAAAGTACCATTATTTTTTTCCACTTTATTTTTGTTTCCCAGAACATATGGCCTGAAATTACTTCCGGTACCTATATTAATAAGCTATGACAAATTTTCAAGCAACATAGTGCATTTCCGCTTTTGTATGATCTGAAAAATGTAAAATAGATCGCCACGTTTTATTTGGGCATACAAGACATTTTTATAAAAACGAAAAGAAAGACGAAAGACTGCCGGACAGACATGTAGTTAGTTACTGTGTACGGATCGTCAATGATTTCGGGTGTTCAGTAATAACAAACACACCGAGACGCCAGTCTACACGAAGGTTTACTGCGATGTTTCTGTTCTAATTGACGGTCTGCCACTGGGGCCGTCTGACAATCGTTCCACCTGACGGTCTACTAGTCTACTATAATTAACAATCTTTAAGATTTCCTGAACCCTAACCCAAACCCTAGCCCTAACCCCCAACCCAAAACAACACCCTAACCAAGTAACACAACACACGTGATCTGTAGTTAATTAAATAGACTGTCAAATGGACTGGCATCCACACCGAAACTAAAATGGCCACTTAACGCATGGAAGAAGTTATATGACAGATAAACCTAGCTTGAAACATGAGATGGAGATACAAGAAGTAGGACCTACCTGGGGCATCCTGCAACCATCCGCTCTGAGTCTGGATACAGCGATGCACGTAATCAGCACACTTTGCTTTATTTACTTAACACCGTACACTCCCATTCCCTATTTGCACTCCCGTATTTTGGAGTGTTTTGGGGCAATCTTACTAATTAATCTATTCTTCAAAATAGCCTTAAGGAAATGAATAAAGGCCTGTTTGCTCGGACAAAATGTAGTGATCTATTACCTATTTCAGATCACACAGTTTCAACGTATCTATTGCTACACCTGAACGAAAAGCACGCAATCTTATTTGGTGAGATTAAGAACATGTCTCCCCTGGACACTAAGTGAACTATCATGACCGGCAGGGACGTAACCATTTCTTTTGTTGTTTGCACGGCTGTCGCCACCAGTTCACCTTGGGGAAGCGGATTATACTTCAGAATCCCCCCCCCCCCCCCCCCCCCTCGTCCCCTCGTCCCAAGAGCCAGCACCACTTACGAAACTATGTATAAAACGGGGACGGGGTGTTGAGGGGAGGGTCACAGAGACAAACATGCACCTTTTGCACGACTGTGTCAACTTTTGTGCCACTGTGCAGCCCACCGCGGAGATAAGAGGCACTTGAGGACTGGAGCGTCGCTACCACCTTGAACTGCAAGCGCTTGATTCGTCGTGTCAAGCGCCCTCTCGGTCACCCACAGAGAGTCTCGTCTCTATCGAGTGGACTACAACAAGTCCTCGTTTCCCACGAGCTAACAGGTGAGAAAAACAGGTGGGCAAAATCATAGTTACGGTAAATCTGGTCAACCGGTTAATTTTTTTGATGAGGGATAGATGTCTAACCGTTCGTGGGCTTTTGTTATCCAGGCCATTAAACATTATCACAGAAGCGATTCTCTTTGCCACGGATATTGACTCGTTTTGTATGTATGGTATAAGGTTTTACGGCGCTCGCAACTGTTAAGGTCATATGAGCGCGCTGACTCGTTTTAAAAGAGATTCGCTTCACAAACTGGATCAAACCCGCCCCGCAGACTCTGTGCCGGCGTCTGTGGCCAGAGTGGCCGGGAGTACCTTGTCTGCACTGTCGATGGTGAATTGGTTCGCCCCTTCACTTGTATGTTACTCTCTGACTCTGAGAACATCTCTAATCTTTGGCCCTTATTGGAGCTAATTGTATTGTAAGTGCTAAAAAACTCTTACTAATTTATTTTTTTTAACTAGGCTTTCAACGTTGCAAGCTGTAGATGTAAGTTTAATATTTGAGTGGGGAAATCTATTTCATCAGGACGGTGTCTCCGCCTGTGTGCTAGGAATGCTGAATCCCACTCAGCCTGGTTTGGCCCTGACAGAAAAGATCGATGTAACTCACCTTCTAAACGATATTATTTCATTATTGTTGTTTCTTAGAGGTGGGGTGCAACACATTTGCGACCAAATCCCGCTGAGAAGTATTGGTTTTCAGAAAATTGAACTAAAATTCGGTGGTGGACATTCGGCAGAGACTCGCTTTTCACAGAGAAAACCGCACCGGTGTTACAGATGACAGCAGCCCAATCCACACCATCGTGAAAAAAGAGCTTGCCCACTTCTGGCAGTCCTTAAAAAGATCGCATGCCTTGAAAAAATCGTGTTCCTTTTAGTCCCAAGCAACTCGAAAGAACCTAGTTCATATTCAGTCCATGTGTATATTGTGGGGACCAATAATTGTTTCTTATCAAAACTGTCGATGAAAAAAACGGGTAAAAATACACATACACATATTTATTTTGATTTTTAAAGGATTGTTAGTGCTTGATGTCAGTTTAGTTTAGGTTTAGTGGAGGTTTTACGGCGCTCGCAACTGCATAATGTCTTATGAGCGCCAGAAGATTAGAGGCGTTACAAGAGAATAACAAAATATAAAAAGAAGAAGGGGAGATAAGGACGACAGATGTTTGATAGGAAAGAAGAAGCAAACCACACCAGAGCACCCGCCAACCACCCACGATGTCAGTTTCTATAGCACCGTGTACACAAATACACAAGTAAATTCCAGCATTCTAAACACCGAGACATCAAAGAAAAATGAAACATTCAGCACCGGAAAGACGTTTTCGTGCTAATGTTGTAATTTTTTAAAGGCTAATGTATTACGGTACGGCGGATCTGCACAAGAACTACAACATTCCGCCGGGAAACAAACAGCGGCGATGACGACGACCATTATAAATGCAGTATATAGTAACCAGGACAGTAACAACTGCAGAGGAAAAGGTTACAAGCACGACGTACCAGCCACATGACCCAACGATCCACCCACCACCTTCTATGCTTTAACAAAACAAAGAAGTACGGCTGTTGACACGATAAACTACAGACAGATAATAGGTCGCTTTTAAGGACAAGCTGGCTAACCGAGATTTCGTGGGTTTCCAGAAATCTTGACCTACACCAAAAGTGGGCATTGCTCTACCTATAGGAGAAGTTTGGTTTCATTGGTGTGTATATTTGTTTTGTTATAGAGAAAACTCTCCTAGTCTTTTAAAGAAACCGAGCAAAGGCCAAAACTTTACCTTCGATTTTCTCAAAACAGCATTTTTCGGGATAGCCCCATTGTGCTTAAAAGCAACCAATTTCAGAACGTGGATAAGACTGAACCAGGGCCTACGGGAGACACGCTCCTACTACAGGAGACTCACCTTCTACATGATGTTGTCGTCACCACTAATCCTTAATTATTAATCACCAATGAAGATTAAACGAATATATTAATAACTGGAATGATTGAGGAATATGGCGGTCCGTTATCATCAGAGACATCTGTGAGTCATAGAAAGACAGACCACGTACGAAAGTAAGAATGAATAATTGCATATGTTT
>NW_004797946.1:58427-59716 GCF_000002075.1 Aplysia californica | reverse complement strand
CACGATAAAATACAGACGGATAATTACATAACGAGGATAAAATACAGACGGATAATTACATAACGAGGATAAAATACAGACAGATAATTACATAACAAGGATAAAATAAGAAGCGGGACCGATCGTAGACATGTTCTCACCGCAGTAGACTAACGTTCTACATGCTGAGGTCACCACTACGCATGAATTATAATGAATTATCAATGACGATTAAACGAATGTATTAATATCTAAACTGATACACTGGGAATGTGGTGGTCAGTTTGACCACACACGCACAAAATTATGAATGAAAATTTGCAAGTATGAAATTTTTAAAAAAGGGATTCATCCATAGAAATACGGCAGCTGCAATTTAGTAACGTTACGACAGAAATGACCGGGCAAAGCTTGACCACTACTACGCGGCCAGGGGTATCAGATAACTAGAACCACAAATAAATATTCGCAGCATGCATATATATCAGATACAGGGAATTCACAATCAGTTCAATCACAAACATTTATACGTAACATACACTCATTCATAGACCGAGACTGATACAAACACATAGTACACACACACACACACACACACACACACACACACACACACACACACACACACGCGCGCGCGCGCGCGCGACAGGAATAACTTACAAACACCCTCAAAGTGTATTAAAGAAGTCAACAGAAGACATGAATCAACGCCAATAAATAAACAGCGGGTGGTGTGAAGATGTGACAATTTACTTGATAAGACATGAATGTGAGCCTTGCTCGAGCTTCGATAAGTATGTCTTTGAATCATACTTATATAAAGAGTAATAGCATCACACCATGAGTTGTATCGTAAACACAGATTAAGTAAATACAAATACGAATAAGAGCAGAAAAGAACAGGAAAATCAGCGCAACAAAGACAAAAAATATGTTTTAAAATTATTACATGAATCCGTTTAACTCCAGCCCCAATTCGTTATCGCAAAACAATTCATTTGTTGAAGTGACGATCTTGTATCATCATACCCACAAAGTCGTACCAGAGAGGGTTTACAGTAGTATTACTGTAAACTCTCTGGTCGTACATGTAGCACTACTGACGAAATTGGCCAGTGCCAGGCCGTTGACTCGCTATCAACTACAGCTCACCCCAGCCTCCCTTCTGAACATCCTATATGTAGGACCCCAAGACAGGCGACAGGCAGCAGTTTTTTCCCACGCACTGTCCGAAAGAAGGTGAGGACTAATTCGTTGGGCCTGCTGTTAACGGTTCCCAGACCTTGTGGGTGACACTTGACTGACGTCAG
>NW_004797946.1:54636-56898 GCF_000002075.1 Aplysia californica | reverse complement strand
CCAAACCAACCACCACCAGTGACATCCCCCAGACAGGCGTTGTGAGTGAGTGAGTGAGTGAGAGAGTGAGAGAGAGAGTGAGTGAGTGAGTGAGTGTGTGTGTGTGTGTGGGGGGGGGGGGATAGAAAGACAGACAATACTAAAAATAAGTCGCATTATTTGTATACCGCATATTCTCTTTCAACAGGAAGCGCTTAAAATAATATTACATTATTATCCCAGTAGACCCAAGAATACTCAGAAACATTCTGGGCTTCAGCACATGTATTCTGATGGTCAATGTTTCAGCAACAAACAACAGTTCTGGAAGGCCACAAAATGGGTATTTGCAGAGAAGGGGGGGACATCCAAGACATTTTGCTCTCAAAATATCACTTTTCAAAATACATATCATTATTATCATTGAACTGGCAGGCATATATAGGCCCAAAGCTCATTTTATTGCTAGCAATGTTTTGTGAAGGGCCACTTTGTAGTCTCGACTCGGGAAGATGAACTGATAATATGCAAATTGAGTGAGATACATCAAAATGATAGAAAAGCACTTTGGTAAACACTTCACGGCTGCCCGGGCAGTCTAAAGAGGAGGACATGTACTTCATAACACGCTCGCATATTCGGGAACTTTTCAGCGCACGACCCCTGTCATGATGAAGTGATCCGCATCACTTAAGAGACGGAGTTGTTGCGGGTGGGTGGGGAGGGGGGAAAAGGGGGTCATTTCAGCAACTGCTCTCTTTGTTTTGGGTTCTTTTTACTTGGTGAACTGTAACGCCTTACTAGACAATAATTCAATTATATACAACATATTTCGACTGAGGGGCAATTGGTCTCTTATCAACCTCTACACCCACTCCCCCCACAACATTACCATCATCACACACACACACACACACACACACACACACACACACACACCCGCTTTCGCAAGAAAAGGAAAAAGACAACAACAAAAATGAATTATATAAGACAATAGGGTTAAACGGAAAAACATGAAATGAAAGACGACAAAAATTCGAAATTCAGGAAGATTCGAATGTCAAGCTTTCCCGATTTAAACCAACCCACATAATACATACTACATGCCTTCCAAAAAACCCCAAAAAAGGCTTCTCAGTCGTCACTTTCTTCTGCTGTTTCCATTGTCCTTGCCACTGCCGCCACAGATGCAGAGAATTCACGCAGCCACTGTTGTTGAGCTGCTGTCATGGCCAAATGTGGGAAATCCTGCTTTTGCTTTGTTATGCTACGGTTATGTTACGGTTATACTGCTGCTGCTGCTGCTGCTGCTGCTGCCAAAAACTCGTTTTTGCTGTTGCTGCTGCTGCTGCTATAAATAATATGATATTGTACTGCAAGGATTGCTGGGAGTTACGAAGGGAGACCTCAGTAAGATCTTCACCGGGAAAGAAAAGTTTTACATGTTTGCCACCTTTTTCAAAACCCAACAACCCGGGACGTTGACGGAATGTTATATGTAGATCTATAACATAACCTTAGATTTCCAAAGCGGGAGGTCGGTGGGTGCTCTAGTGTGGTTTGCTCTTTCTTTCCTACATAAAAAAATTGTCGTCTCTATCTCCCCTCCTTCTTTTTTGTGTTACTTACTTTCTTGTGACACACTCTAATCTTCGGCACTTATAAGAACTTAGTGCGTTGTAAGCGCCGTAAAACACTTAATAAAACTAAAGATTGCCAAACAACGCACAGAAATTACATAAAGTGCGACTGGTTGCCCGATTGCATAATCCGGGACAGTTGGCAAGTCTGGGTAGGACCAGCCAGTGGCGCCTCCTTTCAACCACCTAGTTTGTATTACTGAGACCAGATACGTATTCAATGATTATAGTATTCAGTGACATAATCCTCACTTTTTTAAAAACTGGAACAGACTAGTCTTTTCTTAATAAACAAAAAGAGGAAGACCTCACTACTGAGTGCCCACTATCCACTAGTAGTGGGCACTCAGTATTTATTCTAGCGTACTTCTCCATTATGTAGTTCAAACCAAAAACAGTGGCCAATCTACGGAAAGATCTCACTACAGCAATGCCTAAATCCTTCACGTAACCTCTTTTCCGAAACTGCATAAAACGCCCGCCAAAATTTCGAAACAAGAAAACCGATACGATACGGGCGCAGTAATGGGCAGTGAATGGGATATTTATCTCACAACACGAGTAAAAAATACTCGCCATAAAACGGACGGGGTTAATAGGTTCCCAATTCCAAAAGCGAGACGAGAGAGAGAGAGAGAGAGAG
>NW_004797946.1:50119-51356 GCF_000002075.1 Aplysia californica | reverse complement strand
ACACACACACACACACACGCGCGCGCGGGCGCACACGCGCGCGGGCGCGCGCGCGCGGATCTTGTTGATACGCTTCTCACGCTTTGTTCTGACTTTAGCATTTTATGTCATTGACTGAACATAATAAAGGCCGTGAATCTAGATCTAGTAGCTCCCACAGACAAAACTGAAAGCAAACAAGGAAGGGGTGAGTAGACCCAGAGCAATTAACTTTCTTGGAGAGCCTAAACTGATGGGTGACATGGAAAGATCAGGATAATGCAGCATTTAATTTTTTTTTTTTTTTTGGAGTATCCCATCCGAGCAAATGAATGAATGGAGATCGCCGATGTCTTGATGAACTATGCTCACGGCTTTCTGACCAGCATCTTTCGTAATTTACCAGCTAGGCGCTTCGTTATCTTTAGTTTTATTTTCAGCAAGAGTTTTACGGCACTTTCAACACAATTAAGTCATATAAGTGTCGAAGATTAGAGGTGTTACAAGAGAGTAACAAATACAAAAAAGATGGAGGGGGGATAAAGACGATAGATTCGCACGCAGAACACCCCAGTTCGATTCCAATATGTGGAGGAATTTATTTTTTTTCCAAAATCTCCGTCTTTATGGTGGGATGTTAAATTCCTCTCATCCTGGGTTGGCCCAGATAGGTAGGTCAATGCCCGCCTACTACGAACTAATTTATTTTTATGGTGGCGCAATTGACACACCAACATATTTTTAAAAAAGGGCTTCTGGGGATTTAAAAATCCTTTGATTGATCATCCATGGCGAGAAACAACCGCCGCGCCCTTCTTTTATTCCAATCAAATTGCATTTCACGGGAAATAACACACGCGGATAATAAACACATCTGTTAACATCAAAAGCGATTACATCGCCGATGTATAAATTAGGAACTGACACTGTAAATCTGCATGACAAGTATAATACGATCAGTTGTAAAACGCCCCATGTGGAGTTATCAGTTTCACGCTTGAATGTTCACGCACGCACGCGCACAGAGAGACAGAGAGAGAGAAAGAGAGAGACAGAGAGAGAGACAGAGAGAGAGAGAGAGAGAGAGAGAGAGAGAGAGAGAGAGAGCAAGAAACAGAGAGAGAGACAGACAGACAGACAGACAGACAGATAGACACAGAGACAGAAATAATGAGAGCGTAGGTCCTCCTCTTCCGGGAGTATAAGCTGGTAAGATTGAAGAATACCGGACCAGCGGACTGACTTTGCCTATGTCTCA
>NW_004797946.1:48273-48526 GCF_000002075.1 Aplysia californica | reverse complement strand
CACACACACACACACACACATGCACAGAAAAACACACACGCGCGCCCGAGTAAGGATAATACAGAAATGCCAAAAGAAAACCCTAGAGTTAAAAATGTCAAACCAAGATGTTTAGAATCCCTTCTTCAAAGTGACGCCATACAATACATTCACTCCTCTCCTCTAATCCACTTGTTAGTAAAACAGCAAGGCCAACCCTACTCCAAGCCCAAAACCCAATCCCTCCTTTTCACCTAGAACCCCCCCCCCCCCT
>NW_004797946.1:45955-47083 GCF_000002075.1 Aplysia californica | reverse complement strand
TGTGTGTGTGTGTGTGTGTGTGTGTGTGATCAGGTGATGAAATACCCTGATCTCACTGATGATTAATAAACAATGCTGACTGAAATTTGACTTCGAACAACCCATTTTGTATGCTACTCGCTTTATTGATTTTATTGACAAGGGAAGACAGCATAAAGGGACTATAAAGAACGCGGAAATTAATTTAACAAACTGTGTTTAACAGGATTGTCTCTCCAATGACTACTTGCCTCCACCCTCCGCTAACCCAATCCCCCATCGCCCTCAATTAAGTCAAAAAATAAATTGAAAGCTTACTTTTTAAAAAAATTAGTGTAGCCTTTCGGTTACTAAATTGACTGTCAAAAGATGGCGCAAGATTTTTTCCTAAAGGCGGACGCATCATAAAAATAATGATCGTGCCCAAACATCTATTTTTTCTTAGCCTAGAGCTAAATCATCACAGCAATAATTCGCCTGAAATATACCTTATACTGTATTATGTCTATGCAGAACTACCTACGATCTTTTAAATTTTCATTTTTAGACCCACCAAAGTTGTTGTTGCTGTAGATAACGAAGAAGAAAGCAGAGAACAAGGTGTCAATCCGAAACAGAAGACCACAAAGGACCAATGATTACAAATGTGCAATTGAGCTCTTCCTTTTTCAAATAGGTAAAACTCGTTTTTGTGCATCTCACTTTTTTCATATGAGTTAAAACTGTGTTTTGCGCATGAAGCTACGGCTACACTCAAAGAGTTTTTTTTTCTTCAGCTTTTCAGCTTTAGTAAGAGTTTTACGGCACTACTTGCAACATATAGGACATACAAAGTACCGAAGATTGGAGGTGTCACTGGAGAGTAAACAAAGAAATAAAGGGGTAGAGATAAGGACGATACATGTTGGATAGGAATGAAGCAGCAAACTACACTATAGACCCCCCCCTCCCCCCAGAGAGTGGACACCCCGGATTTGCGTAATGGGTCAGACATTCTGAATGATCTCCACGCTCGCAATAGGCGTGCTATAATTGCCGAGCCGTGCTATATTATTATGGGAGTGAATAATCAAAGTGGGCACAGCTATCAACCAACCCAATATTATTACAGCGGGCCGATGTGAGTGCGTGTGTGTGTGTGTGTGTGTG
>NW_004797946.1:40661-41959 GCF_000002075.1 Aplysia californica | reverse complement strand
CACACACACACACACACACTCTCTCTCTCTCTCTCTCTCTCTCTCGCTCTCTCTCTCTCTCACACACTCACACACACGTGTGGATAAAACTATACTAGTGTCGCTTAAACATTGTTCACACAGATTGGAAAACCCCAACCCCCTCCTCCCTCCCCAGATAAACATCTCCAAGAAAAGACAAAAAAGGATTCAGATACCAAACTATCTTTCCACGGAACATATTATGTATGTTTTAACTCTTCAAATACCACAAGCCACTGATCGATGTTGTGTGTACAGTTATAAATTATTCCGATTTCGAAAGATAAAACTAAAAGCAATAAACAGAGTTTAAAATCCTTTCCAAGCAATTGACCTACAGGTTGTAGGTTATCACAGACGACACTGTAATGACTTTCCGACCACCACCCCCCTTTTTTTTTTTCTCCCTAACCTGTAAGTCTGAGCTCAGTGGGGTGTACAGCATTCCAACATTCAGACTTAGGAAGCAGTTTGTCGCAGGCCCAGTTTGTATCACAGGCCTTTACTACTGTGCCCTGTATGGTGGTAGTTATCACTGACCCTCTCAAAAAGAGTAAATGAATGTTTGGTTGATTGTATGAATTGAAATTTACTTTTCAATTTTTTTAACGAAAGAACATTTATTGAAAAAAATTTACAGAGCAATTTGCTTTGATATGCATACAAAAAGGAAGAAATGTTGAAAAACACAAGCTGAATTGACGTTTTAGAGGGACTGTCTCTACACCACCAATTTGAAGGTAAATAATAAAAAACTAAGTTACATCAACAGTGTTAAAGTGCTGTCATTGTGACTGTCATTAATACTCAAATACTTCAATGAAATAGTGACAAACTGGGCAGCCCCCTCACATATACATACTCGGGAAGATAAGTTTCCCGAACGGGATTGAGCTCATGTCTTATGTGAGCAACAGAAAAGAGAATAATAAAAATTAGACCACAGACTCCGGTTTCTTCAGGGGGACAGAAGACAGCCTACCATACTGACAGAGACACAGAGAGAGGAGCTGACAACAAGGGGCTTTGAGAACCTCCACGGAAATATGGCTCTGTCATATTTACGTAGTAACAGCATCAAACCTGGACGTAAATCATACGGCAAACATGAATGCCACCCACCACGTACAGTCAAAAGCTGTTCTAACGACGACCACGACCTGTATAAGACAATATCTTTTATAAATCATACAGCACACATTGATTTGATTACAGTCAAACCTGCACTCACGGCCATCTTTACATGACAAGCACCTGTACAAAAGGCCACTTCCCAC
>NW_004797946.1:34080-36166 GCF_000002075.1 Aplysia californica | reverse complement strand
CACCACCACCGCCGCCACCAAAAGCAACGGTTGTCCGTTCACGGAGGACCAGAAGTAAGTACAGGTACGGACCAAGCGAGCCGCGGAGAGCAGGAAGGTTTTTCCCGCCCGGCCTGGCCCGCAACTGTAATTATCCCCTTCTGTCTCTGACTCGACTCGCTCACACACGGACGCTCGCCATCCACGCTTCTTCCACTCCATGAGCCTTACACCCAGTGCACATTGCCATTCGAGTTCAGTCGAATCGAGTCGAGGTCCGCCAAATGTACCTCTAGATCTATAGAGAGGTATGAACAAACCAATTTCGCATATTTTGATAAAATCCCACAAGAACAACCACATTCGATTTGGGAGGATTCGATCAAATGGTTAAAATTGCAGCTTTAGCCTCTCCATGGAGAAAAATCTGGCGGTCTCCAACTCTGTTCGACTGAATTCGATAGGCAGTTTGAACTCACTAGGTTTAACCGACGTCTGATACAGCAGCAGTGGTCAACAACACCCGCCGCAATTTGTACCATACGATTTATTTTCACAAACAGACCTATTTCCCTCAGCAGCCATCCGTTCCTAACGTATAGTAATCGCAAATATAGGTTCTCCTGCTCACCCTTGGAGAAAAGGATAAAACGCGCTTGAAATAGCCGAAATTTGAGGGAACGCAATGCTTAACCTTGCTGCAGTGCGTGAAGAAGTCGAAAAGGCTCAACCAAAGACATCCGCCGTGGGGTAGCTAGCAAAGCGTAATAAATGATGGTCAAGCGTTGGTCAGGGGATTGAGGACGCCCAGGCCACGCTCTGACACCTTTGAGATTGCGTTCATTTCCGACACGTGCCTGTCAGCGCTGCTGACCCCTGGGCCAGGCTGTCAAATCATTATGGTGGCTGACAGCTCGCTGGCCGGCCTGACACTCCGACGTCACGAACACGGCTACATGCAGCCAGTGAATGGCGGGAGCCCAGATTAAAAGGTCGCTTTTGAGCACAAAGGGGCTATCCCTAAAAAAGCTGTTTTGAGAAAATCAAAGGTAAAGTTTTTACCCCTAGTTCAGTTTTTTTTTCTTTTCTAAATACAAGGAGAGTTTCCTCTATAACCAAACAAATATACACACCAATGAAACCAAACTTCTCCTATAGGTAGAGCAATGTCCACTTTGGTGTAGGTCAAGATTTCAGGAAATAGGCGAAATCTGGGTTAGTCCGTTTGTCCAAGCGACCAAAATTGAAAAAACTTGAAGACAAGATAAGATAGGATAAGATAAGATACATCTTTATTGTCCAGATTCTGGCTCACTGGTCTGGTGTTTCACCACGCAGACACACACACGTTCTGACTATAACAACAACAGTCACTGCATATATGGTCCTAATAATATGAATATTGTGACTTTATTCTTTTTTTTTTTAATTGTTAATATCAAATTAGTACATCTCTTAGAATGTAGGTGTTTTTAAGCCCTCGTGCAAAAAATTTAGATAATTTAGGAGGCGGGCTTCCGGCACTGTTTGACAATATAACGACACCTACATCTTTAACAGCACGTCTCTCTTCTCACCGCCCCCTCCCAAATAAGGGGGGAGGAAAGAACGGTATAAAAAATAAAAATATTTGAGGTTTTTTTTTTCTAAGCACATTCTGTATAGTAGGTATAATGCCATTATTTCAACTTCCTCGTCTCTGCAGAGGTGACAAAACGTTTCTCACGTCCCAGGCGGGCAGTGCTATTATTATGTGCTTGAACTTGGGACCCTAAACACACGAGTCCATGGTGTCGCTCTCATAACATCATGTGTGGAGCCAGCAATCATAATATTTTACTTGTAAACAGAGCTGGCTGGCGACACAGGGCGTTTGAAGTAGTTGGCTAACAACAATGAGCGCGTCCGGCCGTCCGAGCTTTGTTTTTGCCTCCACCAGACATCGCTTTTGGCTCGCGTGCTAATTGGACAAACGCGTCACAGCACGGTCACGGCTTTGCAGGGCTGTGAACTGTGAGCTTAAAACAAAGAGCAAAGAACAACACGCCGCACGGTCATCATCAGAGCTCATAATAATAGTGTGCTGGGGTTTGGGAGTGGGGTTGGG
>NW_004797946.1:25334-31746 GCF_000002075.1 Aplysia californica | reverse complement strand
GAGAGAGAGGGGGGGGAGGGAGACAGAAACAGAGACAGGGACAGAGCCAGAGAGAAGAAAGAAAGAGAGAGGTAGAGTGAAAGAAAGGGAGATAGACAGTGATACATCCTACCAGGGACGAGAGAGAGAGACAGCAGAATAAAAGAATGTGCCTGGTGGGGACACAAAGTCCAATGTAAAAGATGTAACAGTTGGCCTACTTGTTTTGTTTTTTCTGAGACGGTGGGAGAAAGTGAGAGTGAAAAACTATCATCGGTATGTGCCAACAGTTTATCTTTCGTTTTTTATGCACCTACCGAGGCAAGCTATTGTTCTACAAAAAGGTCATGTTTATTACCAGACGACAATCTGAAAAAAATAAACAAACGAGTTTGCTGACACTTGCAGTCCTAAGCAGACATAGCATGATATACTGATCACCTTAACCATTTCCTCTCCTCTTCCCCCTTTCTTCCCCCGGAGAAATAAAAAGGAGAAATAAAAAGATCCGGTAGGCGGTGAGTAGAATAAGACACACAATATAACAGTGATTGCAGCAGGAATCTGAGCTGCCGAATCAGTTTAAAGAAAAAAATGGGAAAATATAGAGATTTCTTTGAAACCTGAGTTACATTTTATAGTACTTTTCCCCTTTTTCTATTTATTAAACTTTAATATATTGTGGACCAAATTTTTTTCGGTGAACTGTTTATTCTACTTTTCTCCTGTAGCATCAGTGAGTAGGGGCAACCTTCTCTTTCTTGCAATGGGATGGAAGGGAATTCCATAAAATTATTCAGAAAAATCCTAAACCTAAACTGCTCAAGATTCTGTAGGTAAAATTTGTAAGAAATAACCCTGGCACAAGGACAAAAAATAGAGACTCAAACACATATCAAACATTTCATGAAATATTGGGGACAATTGTCTTACAGAAGAATTTGACAGTATCAGTAAAACAATCAGTTAGTTTGTTTAGTAGTATAGGGTTTTACGGCGCTCGCAACTGCTAAGGTCATATGAGCGCGCAAAACAATCATCAGAAAGAAGTAGAAGAAACTCACCGAAAGAGAATCATCCATATTATAATTGGCCAAATTCAATCCTGACTTTGTCTTCCAGATCTCATCTTTCAAAGCCTGGTTTAAAGCTGGATTGATAAAGAAACACTCTGAGGATGACAAAACGGAATAGTGGAGAAATTACAAAATACACAGAATCTAACACCATGTGTACATCCTGTAACAAGAACTTCGGGAGGCCATTTTATGATTAGAATCTGTGAATCACTGCACTTAAACTTATATCATCATTCTTATCGTTCACATACTTTTTTTTAATGTCTCCTCATTCAAGATGAGCTACATAAAGAAACATAGTATGGACAGAGCACACCACACATTTAAACATTTTAATATAACATGATGATCTGTATGAACTTCGTTAGACAAAGTCAATCTACATGACATATTTATTGTAAATTACTTTTGCTGTTTTTTCTTGAGGGCAAAATTTATTTTGGTACATTTCATTGTCTTTATTATATAGGCCCCTTGAAATATCAACGTCTTCTGAACCATTTCACAAAACAATAATTATCTGTATTAACAACTTGTGACAAGGCAAGCAGAATTTTTTCTTCTTTTACAAAAGTGACTTTTTAAAGAAAAACACTAGATCTAGCCAGTATAGAAACTTGTTCAACATTGTTTCATTTGGGTGTTTCTGAAAAAAAATATAAAAATGAATGCTTACAAATTTTTAATATATCTCAATAAAAAAAGCTGGACACCCACCAAACAAAAAAAAAAAATACTATATGATTACAAAAGGAAACAAACATGCTTCCATTCCGGCCCATATATTTGTTATACCCTCAGCTGCACAATTGCGGTAAGAAGCCACAATTGCATACAACAACAAATCTATTCAAGTATGAGATCAAAAGAAAGTCACTGCAGCAAATTTCATAACCACCACTATAGTCACAACAAATTGCACCACTTTTTCTTCATCCCTCAGACCACTATGATTCATTAGACACACTTCTATAATTTAAAGCTTTAAGGCTACTCAACCAAGCTCCACAAGACACTCATTGCCTTCCATAGTGAATGTATCCGTGCCTTGAACAATCAAGCATGAAGAATTACATTCATGCAACAGGCTACGAAATGGCTACACGCACTGCCTTTACCGTGCACATCAAGTGGAACATAAAGGGGTTCACGCCTGTGTGAAGCTTATTTAGCCTGCAGCATTTATGTTTATAAACTTCAAAAGAGCCCTCAACCAAGATGATTGCACACACCGGAAAAGCCAGGATATTAGACACTAGAAAGGGCATCTCCCATAACATAAAGGTATTTTCCCATTCTCATGATTCTGATCAAACGTGAGCCAAACTTGATTTCTATGTGGTCCTCAAAGTTTTTATCCTTGATTGCACATCGTTAACTGAGGCATGCTGAACTTTAAAAACACGTACACAAAGCTTTCAAAGGCAGTTCAACGTTATGATCCATCTTCTATGCAGTGCAGTGCAGAAATATTTTATGAAAGATGCATCCCTTTGTAAACAGTAATGCACACAGACAACTTGCGCTAAAATAAAAAAAGGCAAAATTTTATATTTCATGTTGTTTCTTTTGATAATTTCTTGGTGCATTAATTTTCAAAGATCTTTGCTTTTCTGTCTATTTTTGCCTTGTTATAGCATTAAAACAGAGGTGACAGCTGCCATTATGGACTTGCCAGGAACATAAATTAATGAAATAAAATTTAAAGCTGATTTTTTTTTTTTTAAGTTCCATAAAATGTTCCTGATAACAAAACAAGAAAGAAACAGAGCCAGGATAGAAAAGACAAAACGAAATGAAACAAAGAAAAGGGAACATCTAAAGAAAAATTAAAACAAGATGCAAAGCGCATTCATTTGCCAAAAAGCCTTTCATCAGGACACATTATCGCAGACAGTGACTCATTCACCTCCCACTTCAAAAAATTAATTCAAAGCTAGTTTTTAACTCTACTAAACAATCTTGAGCCACACCAAAATATTAAAAGAGTTGAAAAAAGAGCAACTTTAGAGTATTTTATCTCCCTTCGTGACAACAGCTTGAGCAAAGAAACTCTGAAGTATTTTAAGATCTTGTACAAATCCTGTACAACTGAACTCTGCCATAATTCCCACATAATATTAAACAATCACAATTGAGACCAATGATTTAAAACGAATAAATACTTTTCACTTTTTCAACTTGAATACACACAAAATAAACGAAATACCTCTATCAAGAGATGTATTATGAACTTAACTAAAATAAGATTATAAATTACTCTTCACTGCATCTTCACCAGTTGGCTACTTTTTTTAACCTCAAACTTACTCCACAGACTTTTAACAGTTCAAACAGTCAGTCACAATTTTCCTTACTCAGCGTGCCTGTACAAAATAGTTCTGATTATATATTGTCAACCTCTGCTGAGTCGAATGAATGCCACGAGAGCAATTTAAACTAGTAAACAGTTGCAACTGACAACTGTCCTATTGATTAGCAGAAAGCATCTGGGACACCGAATTGCAACCAGGCTATTCTAAGCTCTCCATTGAAGAGAAAAGTGTATAATAAATTCATGGTAGTTGGATGCCTTTTCACTCTCCTAAATTTTATGCAGTGAAGCTAGCCTACAGTTTATCAAAAATGATTTATATAATGATCATGTCATGTCTGTCTAAAGATTTTAAAATTCCCCATTTCCAGGTCATTTTTTACAGAAGAAACAACAATTGTCTCCCGCAATATAACTGGTCTAGAGAGGTCCTTGCCTACATTTCTAAAGATTAAACTTTGACAGAATAATCAACAATGACAGTCAAAGCTGCAGGTCAAAACTTAGAGATACTAAAAACCAAAAAAACATTTTTCCTCATCACTGTACTGTCTGTACCCAGACATTTTGACAGATGATAATGTAGGCCTTTTAGTAAAAATTAAACTCTTGTTTTTCTTTTGCCTCAGCTCACTGGAATAAAAAACATTAAAATGTTTTTACTTTCTATCATAATCATGCACCAAATATTTAGGAACATTTGGATCTTTTTCATACAAAGCCATATATATACATAGTCTCTATCTCACAGTACTCCCCATATCATAGTGACACTTTATTTACGTTTCATGAAACAGAAAGAATTTAATTTTTGGGGAGAAAAAAGTGACTTCCAGTTCATAATTTCATAAGAAGACATTCTTTTACTTAATCTATCATATATCAATTAATACTAGATCTATTTCAATTTCAATTTTTTTTAAAAGCCAATTTGCTGTTGGCGTGGACCAGCCTTAACAAGAATATGTCCATTTTCCCATCACTCTCTCTACTTAGAACTTCAGGCCCAAAATCTTCAGACTCATCACTAGATCTAGATCTACCAATATTTTAATAAAATAGGGGCCTACCCAAAAGAGAGCAAACTATTTTCTGATTTCAAAAGTAGCAAACACAGGTTCAGTGAAAACATCAGCAAACACCACCCTCAGGAAAGACAGCAATTAATCTGAATAATATTTTTTAAAAACAAAAAAAATATCAGGACTAGATCTATATAGGCTTAGGTCTAGATATCTAGATCTAGATCTAGATTCTAGATATAGATCTATGTACACATTTACTGATCTACTGTAATCACAATGTTGAACAAACTTTTTATAAGTTTCAAAGCTTTTGTAGGCCTAACAAACTTTAATGTCCTTCACTTCAGTTTCAGTGTTGGCTACATAGATGGGCTATTTATGGATTTTATGCTACACTTATTTTTTCTGTAAATACAAGACAATACGTAGATTAGCTAGAATCTAGAATCTAGAATCTAGATCTAGACTCTATAATCTATATTATAATAATAACAACTCATTCGGATCTGGCCAGACCTTTGTTATAATACTTTGTAGGGACGAAATGAAAAATAGGGAACTTGAAAGAGTGGGCAACACCCAGGCAGAGGCGATGATAGTTTTATTGACAGAAAGGAGCAGGGCTGCCTTGGAAGAAAATTGCTTTTACGTCTGTCTTTGAAGCAGTTATTTACACTAGTCTACCGATATCAGCAGAGCTAATGAAAGGCGTCTAGGCCACTCCAAACAATTTGTGTCCAAGCCTAAGGGCAAACATTCTCTCTCCCCAGTCTGCTGTAGCGGTAATAACAGTCGATAAAAACTGGGTCAGGCTACTATTCTGAACTATTCACCGAAGAATAGAGTCAGAGCAGCGGTCTCCCTCCTTTCACTGAGTGTGCTGTACTCAAACCATAAACGAAGAGACGAACATAGCGTGTTAAGCTATACAAACAACACAAGTAGAAGCGGTTAACTCACTCTCGTGAAAAGGTTGTGTTTTCTCCTGTTGTGAAAGGCAACAAGATGAAAAACTGCGACTTTCTTCGAGAACACAGCGCGAGAGAGCCAGAACCACTCACCGTTATTATGATGGCTACTTCTTCGACCAGGAATGAATCATTGGCAGGCGAGAAAAAACTCTTCTCACTGCCAATACACTGACACTTAATCAATCATTTACGCACTTAGTCAGACACTGACACATCATACTAACCGTGTTTGCTTTGAAATTTTCCCATACTAGAAAAGTTTTAGTCCATCTTGCGCCGAGACATCAGCAGGGACGACTGACTGCCAGTGCCACCCATAGTAAACAAGTCCCGCCGCACACACACAGACACACACACACACGGGACGAATGCGAGAAGAAACGGCCCAGCGAGCGGGGTAACGAACGGGCACAATACGGAAGGGGAAACGGGATTAAACTGTTTATCCCCACCGAGCAGTTAGCCGAACACGAGCGCTTGTAGTTGTAGAGAGAGAGAGAGCGGTGTGTGTGTGCTTCCTCGCATCCCTCTGACGAAATAAGGGGCGGAGCAAAGGACGAGCGCAAGAAGTGGCGAGGGCAGAAACTGAACGACAGAGGAATAATGATGACATTCGTTTTCGTAGTGAGAATAAAAACTTTTGGAGAAATTAGCCGCAAATATGTTTGCAACAGGGGGAAAAAGTTTTTGAAGCCGACGCGCAGTTTGAAGTAATTGGAGGCAAGGAAATTGGGAAATAGAGATCGGTGTTTTTTAGACAAATCGTCAAGGTGAGCACGAGGTTTTACCCCCGGTTTGAGCAGTGGTTAAAAAAAAGGGAAAGAAAAAAAAGAAGAAAAGAAAACGAGTAGAGTATCCTGGCATGTTTTCGTCAAGCCTTCACGTTTTCTCTTTTAGTTTCTTGTACGCCGCCTCATATCATCGATAGTTCCGACAGGAGGGTTTTGTTTCCCCTTTCATTTTTTTTTTTAAACTGCAGGTCCTATGTTTGTTGTTTGTTGGGGGTTTTTTTTGGTTTTGTTTTGGGGTTGAGGTTTTTTAGGG
>NW_004797946.1:21185-22335 GCF_000002075.1 Aplysia californica | reverse complement strand
TGGGGCCGCGGAGTAGAGGTTGGCAAAATGCGGATAATCTATCCGGATAATCTATCCGGATAACCGAATAATATAATTGAAACATTGTCCGAATTCAGACTCTTTAACTCCCTTTCCTGGCACTTTTGCCGAAGTGGGTGTACCCATTTGTTGAAGTGATGCTGACCCGTTTGTCGAAGTGGTTCTAACTTAATCCGTTTGCCGAAGCGGCTCATATAATTAAATTTAATTTTTTTTTTTTGGCCAAAGAGATGCGCTAACGTTTTATCCGGACTTTGCTAAAGAAGCGACTCATTGCCCAGCCCTACCGCGAAGCCGGGCTCTATTGACCAATCCTGTGGGTCATGCTTTGGCCGTTTCTTTGTGTGCAGTGCGGTGCTTGTGTGACACTACTGTTGTACTCGAGCGACGGGAGTCCGGCTCCACTTTCACGCCACCTTGGCCGTCTATAGCCGCTGTTTCCCGGGATACATTTTTACGATTTTATCTTGAGTGTTTTCGGACATCTTCTCTGTGGGCGAAAAAAAGAGAAAGAAATGAAAGTCAGTCTTGGGTAATAGAAAAGAAAATGAGTTGAGAAAAAAAAAAAGAAAATCAGTTGAGGGAAAAAGAGAAAATCAGCTGGAAAAAAAAAAAGAAAACCAGTTGAGAAAAAAAAAAGAAAATCAGTTGAGAAAAAAAAAAGAAAATCAGTTGAGGGAAAAAGAGAAAATCAGCTGAGAAAAAAAAAATCAAAATCAGTTGAGGGGAAACAAGGAAAGCACAGCCAGCCCTGATTTGATCGGCCTTTTGAAGGACCCTGAACTTGAACCAATCGACTGCCAAAGGCTAGTTTTGTAGTTCGTTAATTTTGCCCTCTCCCTGTTATATCCAAGGCTCTAAAAACTTAGAAAAGTGGGAATACTTTAAACTTAAATGACAAATAGTTATACAATGTGTAAAATATAATGAAGGTAGACATTTTTTTAGAAAGAACTTCAGAAAAGAGAACATAGAAAGATCCTGGAAACAGGAGATTCATAGAGTAAAACATACAGCTGTGTGTAGAATGAGAAAAATATCCTACAGTGACCGCCCCCCACCCCCACCTCCCTCCTCATCTCTTTCGCACTCGCTCTCAGTTGAGCCAACAAGACAACACACTCAGACC
>NW_004797946.1:17345-18498 GCF_000002075.1 Aplysia californica | reverse complement strand
GAGAGAGAGAGAGAGAAAAAAAAAAGAGAGAGAGAGAGAGAGAGAGTGAGAGAGAATAATTTGCTGCGGAAAATAGCAAGAAAATTGGGAGGAGGACAGAAGGAGACAGAGAATGAGAATTTTCTGAAAAAAGAAACACACACACACACAAGCCAAGAAGCGAGAGGAAAAGAAGAGGCGAGAAAAACACCCCAGTGATTGAGTTTGTTTGCAATGAGGGAGACCTGTGAGAAAGGGGATTGATGTGAAATCGAATTCCCAGTGTCCTTGGAGAGCTTTTTATGCTTTCCGCCTCTAAAACATACACACACTTGGAGCGCGTTCCCGCTTGCTCTGAAAAGGGGGGGAAAAAACCACCCGCCGAACGTAACTCTTTTCTTTTTCTTACTGTTTTCATAACAATAAACATAACCTTTTTTTTTTTTTTTTTTTTTTTTCCTCTTTCTGAACGTCAGTGTCGCGCAGTTTCTATTTGTGTCTCGACGCGGTGGAATCAGGCGCTCGTCAATATTTGGGCATGTTGAGTTATTGGTGTTATCTTAAAGCTTGTTCAGTTGTCTTGTTTTCAGTGAGAAAAGTACTGTCTTTAATAGAAGTCGAGATATTTGCGATTGTAGGAGGTGGGGTTGCCTGATTCAGAGGTAAAATTAGCGAAAAAAATGGCCGCCAAAGAGTGGTAACTTTCATAGCCTGAGAGTCCTTGGAAACTGAATTTTTAAAATATTTTTTGTGCCTTTAATCAATGCTTTTCTGTAAAATCTACTCAAAAATGTGTTTTTAAATGGATATGAAAGGTGCTGAGCCCAAAAAAGAAATTTAGAAAAAAATTGCCCATCGGCCAAAATTATTATTTTTTAATGACGATTTCTTTGATTTCATTATTTTGACGAGCACCTGATTTCTTCACGATGTCTCACATTTGCATTTGAGTTCGTGTAAGCCTCATGGGTATCGTTTGCCATGTTGGGTTTTTATCTTTTCTCTCTCTTTTAGCCTCTATTATCAAGAAGACCGCTACGTTTCTGGTTGTACTCGTTTGAGTACATGTTGTTCACAAACTGTTTTCCCTCCTCCTTATCCTACCTCTCTTTGTCTTCTTTTTTCATCTGGAAAAAACGGTGTTTTACGCTCCCATCGATAGAATTTGGATCCT
>NW_004797946.1:11133-12320 GCF_000002075.1 Aplysia californica | reverse complement strand
CTGCCCAATTTGTCATAGGCCCAGTTTGTCACATTTTCATTTAAGTATAAGTATTGATGACAATCCTAATTACAGAACTTGTAACACTGTATTTGTAACTTAAGTTTTTTTATTCTCCACCTTCAAATGGCGGTGTAGAGATAGTCCCTCTAAAATAAATGTCAACTCAGCTTGTGTTGTTCGATGTTTCTTCCTTTTTGTATGCAAATCAAACCAAATTTAAATTACTCTGTAAATTTTCAACAATAAATATTCTTTCGTTAAAAACAATTGGACAAAAAATTCAATTCATACAATCAATCAATCATTCATTTACTCTTTATGAGAGTGTCAGTGATAACTTCCATCATGCATTCAGGGCACAGTCGAGGCCTGTGACAAACTGGGCCTATGACAAACTGGGCCTGTGACTAACTGGCATGCTTCCCTGAGCCAGTACAATAGGACACAAGTAATACACACTATTGCACAAGCATAAAAAGAGTTTTAGCGGGAACATGTTAATTGTTTTGGTTTTGGTAACCTGTTCTTAGATGTATGATAATTGTTAGATCATTCTTGCATCTAGGAGTAATGTGGCATTTGTTACTCTTAAGTTTTTTTAAGCGTCACAAATTGTCGGTTCTCATTTCTGAATCTTTATCATTTTTAGACAAAGGCAGCGTAATACTTCAAAGAATCAACTAATGGTGCAAACGACGTAACTCTTTTGAAGCAGAACGCAGAGACTGGAATTATTTAATTCAAAATGGGAATTAGCTTTGAAATTTAGATCTCTGTATGGGATTTGAGTTTCAGTATCAGCAAGGCATACTATTTTGTTTTTCTACAACATGTCGCGTATATGTTGTTTTTAACCGGCGCATGTAGTGTAGCGGTTAAGCTCTTGGCCGGCACGCGCTGAAGTTTCACTCAGTTCCCTGCCAGCAAAGGGAGGTTTTTTTCCTATATCGACTTTCACTTTCAACCCGGATAGGCCCTGGCAAGCAGGGTCCAAGCATCCAACCTCCTATATGATCTAAATAGTATCGATTGGGGCATAAAACAACTACAATAGCAATTACAGTTACAAAGCATGCCGGGTTTTTTCTACTCGCATCCCGTTCCACATTTGTGTATAAATAACCCAACAACTAAAACAACAACAACAACAACAACAACAACAACAACAACAACAACAACAACAA
>NW_004797946.1:8826-9521 GCF_000002075.1 Aplysia californica | reverse complement strand
AGGTCCTTTTCGGAGCCTGCTATTAAAGCTGTGTCTTCTGCATACCTGATGTTATTAATATTGTCTCCATTTACTCTGAGGCCTGGACATTCTTCTATGTTTCTAAGGATTGTTTCACTGTACATGTTAAATAGGTCTGGTGACATAACACATCCTTGCCTCATTCCTCGCCTAATCAGCATATATTCACTGTATTCTCCATTAATTCGCACAGCAGCTTTTTGGTCCCAATACAAATTTCTTATAATTCTTAGATCTTTTCCATCTATGTCTAACTTTTCCAGTATTTTAAATAGCTCATCATGTCTAACTTTATCGAACGCCTTTGAATAATCTAGGAAGCATAAATACAGATCTTTCTGTGCTTCATTACATCTTTCCATTAACATAGTTAAGGTGAATATAGCATTTCTGGTGCCCTTGTCAGGAACCATTATTAAAGCCGAATTACGTTTTAGATATCTCTGGTCTTATCCTTTTTCTCAATCTTCCCATTATTACTCGCAACAATATTGTTGTAAAATGACTCATAAGGCTAATTGTTCTATGTATATCACACTCAGTGGCACCTGATGTTTTAGGTAAAGCTATAAAAACTGACTTCTGGGATCCCACCGCAGTCATAAATAGCATTTAGGAGCTTTGTTGTTATTTCAGTGCCTAGTTCTTCAAGCGCGACAATTACTTCAACTGGA
>NW_004797946.1:4546-5721 GCF_000002075.1 Aplysia californica | reverse complement strand
TTCTGTACATCGATTTCTGTGATTCTTCTCCAGGTTCCATGAGGTCTTCCCCTTGATCTCTTGCCCTGTGGCCCTGTGGCCCTGTGGGTTCCAATCCACGATACAATCATATCTAGCTATATTTCCTGCATGGTGGCATGGTTGCAGGCCAGACGAACTGGCCTAGCGGACCGTAGTTTTTAAAATAGTTTTTAAATGTAGGTGTTTTTTTACGCCACATCGATACAATTTAAATAATTTAGAAGGCGGGCTTCCGACCGTGTCATGCTAACCCAGGCTGAAAAGAATACAAAATCTCCACCAAAAGACAATGCATGGTAATATTTGGCCGCTTTTAAGGACAAGCGGGCTAACCCAGATTTCGGGGGTTTCCAGAAATTTTGACCCTTTACCAAAAGTGGACATTGCTCTACCTTTTGGAGAAGTTTGGTTTCATTGGTGTGTACATGTTTATTTGTTTGATTATAGAGAAAAACTCTCCTTGTCTTTTAAAGAAACTGAACGAGGGGCAAAAACTTTACCTTCGATTTTCTGCAAACAGCTTTTTCGGAATAGCCTTAAAAGCGACCATTTTCCTTCCCACTAGGTAATCGAACTCGGGTCTCCTGTGTGCGACATGGAAGTGCATAACAGCTACACCACAGACACCAGTGGACGGAGTTA
This sequence comes from Aplysia californica, assembly GCF_000002075.1. Lineage (NCBI taxonomy): Eukaryota > Metazoa > Mollusca > Gastropoda > Aplysiida > Aplysiidae > Aplysia > Aplysia californica. The sequence continues at coordinate 5,058 of NW_004797946.1, read as the reverse complement.
GGTGAACTGTGTACATGTATTTGGAAATAGGAATAGCCACTATAAACCTATGGAAGAAAAATAAAAGCCAACAGTTGCCGCTAGAAAAGCAAAACGTTGCCTCTAACAATGTATGGAAGCGGCATCCAAAATAATAATAAGCTTGGCTTAACACAATGCAATTATGATTCGTCCACTGAATACTATTGTCCTTATCGTTGTATCATTGTCAATTGTTACAGTGGATCAATTTGTTGAGAAGGAGAAAAAAGAAATGTTATTGTTTACCTAACACTATCAAAGAAAGATCAATCGAAATGCTTTACAAGTTCCACCTCAGACATGACAACAGCAAAGGAATCTTCGCGTACATTCTCGAGAGACGCATTTTGTTATCTTATTTTACTCCGATCAATGAGTTTTTCTTTCGCACCACAACGACCAGCAATTATATTCAATATGCCAGCCCCGCCCCCCACCCACCCCAAGTAAATCAGAGCAAACTAGCATTAGCATTGCAAACTAAAATTGAG
>NW_004797946.1:3047-4100 GCF_000002075.1 Aplysia californica | reverse complement strand
CTAAAAGAATACCAGCAAACAAACACACAAACAAACAAACAAACAAACAAACAAACAAACAAAGCAAAGCAAATCAAAGCATAACAAAAGAGGAACTAAAAAAACAACAACAAACAAACAAACAAACAAAAAAACACAACCCCCTCAGCAAATATTTTTTCAAGTCCATCCCAACAGCAAAACAGTAGCACCAACAAACTCACCCATAACATGCTACAACAAACAAAAATTTCTCAAGGTCGAAACGCATGGAATAACCTCGTTCTAATTCAGAGAAATCTGTTCTTAAAGCACACCCCTTTGGCTGTTAACTTCATTTATTGTTTTAATATACGTGTTTTTACATCCCCATCGACACATTAAACCCACATATATTAAAACAATAAATAATGTTAAATGGTTATTTAGAAAGCGAGCTTCCAACTCTGTCTGCTAAGGCCTACCCGGATTGAGAAGGATATACAACTGACATCCCAGCAGAATGACCAAGATATTCGATACAAATTTCTCCCCACTCGAGAATCGAAATCACGTCTCATGCATGCAACGGCGAGGCGCCTAACCGCTACACACAGACACACTCTGTTAATTTGACTTGGGTACAACAGTGTTGAGCTCCATACAAAGTTCGTTTATTCTAAGAGCTCGATCAGACACGATAACCAAAATATTCCGTGAACAATTAATAAAACGAAGTGTTCTGTCCATTATTCTGTCGACAATTACTTAGGTGTTCTCACTTCAGAGGAGAGCTTATGTCACCATTTAAGGACTATAATTATGAGTTGTTTTGACAGAAAGGATCATGCGCTGATGGACCTTGGTATCGGATTAATAAAAATGTTCTGTAAGATATGCGGAGACACTGGAACAATACTAGCATAGTTCTCAGTAAAGGAACACTAGTTCACTTCAGCATAAATCAAGAGAATATACGTCCGTTTCAGATCTATCTCCCTGCTTGCTCCTTACCTACTCCCTTCCCAGTCTGCGTGCGTGTGTGTGTGTGCGTGTGTGTGTGTGTGTGTGTGTGTATGTGTGTGTGTGTGTGTG
>NW_004797946.1:0-1633 GCF_000002075.1 Aplysia californica | reverse complement strand
CATGTGTGCACGTTGCGCACGTTAAAGATCCCTTGGTAGCTCAAAATCGATAAGAGTAGGCTTCGGCCGCCACCCGGGGAAAAATCAAAATTTACCATCAATTGAAAATGTTTTGGTGTGTCCCGCGCGCACATAAAACACTTGCCATAACAAAAAGAGATGGACCTTGAGATTTGAAAATTTCGCCTATTAAATAAAAGTCTCCTTCTGCTTCTCGATCGCACCACATTTGAAGTTGAAGTCCAGATTCTATAATTATTAATCGGGCTGTGGGGTTCAGTTCTTCAGTTCTCCCAAACAACTTATCTTGTATTGTCACCTTAGCGCTGCAAGGGACGCTAAATCTATACAGTTTCATTTTTCAAACGGCAACACTCTATCGAGCGTAGGCATGTTATAACCAAAACCAACACGCTTCATCTACTCCATGATCAGTTCTACTTCCGAGTAGGCCTATATTTTGTTTGTTCTGCTTGAGTAATGAGCAGCATACAGACACGATGCCAGCCGCTTAGAGCATACTAAAGGCAAGGAAACAATAATACAGACAGAAACAATAGAAGAACAGAAATGAGTAGGGCTCAATAAAGAAGCAGACTATATAAAAAGAAAACAAGAGGGAAAGAACAGATTTGAAGTTAGACCTATAAATGGAGCCCTCCAACCTTCCGCTATACTATTATTGTGCTTAGCTTAACATCCCCAACCATCCACAACAATGTGTCTACTCATCATCGTCCTATGCTTATCACCTCAACCCACGAGTCGTCTATTGATAAAAACAAATCTACAAAGATTAATCTTCAGTGGGCGGTAGACTGGAGCATTTGCCTACCAGGAGCTGGTAACGATCTTTTTGCCTCACGAGCCGCTGGTCCCTGGCCAAGGCACACTCTCCGCGCCAGGCTAAGGGCGGGGCGACCACTGTCATAATTTATAATCACCATCACCACCACCAGCACACACATACACACCCGCGCACCCACCGGCACAAACAATCGCCTATGGTAGAGCACAAATAAGTCGTAGAGGAATCAATGCTCAGCAATTCTCATCTCGATCTCTGATGTGTTGGGGAAGCATTTACTGCTTCGTGAGCGGTGCTGCTGTTTTTGTCTGTGCTGTTATTATGAATTGAAGGATACTGTGACTGTTCTCGACATTTGATTCAATTTTAGAATGATTTTTCCCCCCCTCAACTTGTTTTAGCTTGGATTTGCTCTGTTTTGAAGTGCATCAAAATTCCCTGTTGCAAGCAGTTGATGTAACTTATTAGATGCAAACATTGCAACTCCTCGATTTAACCTCAACATAGTGTAAAATATTAGTTTGCCACTAACTTTCAAGGCCCAACACTTCAGAACAATCAGTTCAATAGAGAGTAAAAGATAATAACTCTTATAACATCAAACAATAAAGTGGATATAATCTTTGACCTGGCGTTGCACCCTTAAGCTGGACTTGGCAGTCACGTTCAGAGTATAGAATTTTCAATTGGAGTCTGGGTGGACTCGAAGCCTACCATCGATTGGCCACCTTTAACAGCAAGAACCAGTGGGTGTTGGCTGATTTTTTCTGAAGCGCACAAGTGAATGACCACTTGCACAGACACTGGTCAACCGTTATGGCGGGG
>NW_004797945.1:431794-433283 GCF_000002075.1 Aplysia californica | reverse complement strand
TAATGATTTATAGATCTGATGATCTGCATGCGACAAATCTACGTCCCTGGCAGTTGAAGCGATACGTTAATACTGTGATGAACATACCACTCTCCTAACTGCGTTGTTGAATTTCATAACTTCGGGCTTATCACCACTTACATACATGTATATTTTGTCAAGTCCTTGGATATCATTTATGTGTAATAGTTGGTATTTTTTTTCGACGATCAAGTATTTTTGTTTTCGTGGATTTATGGTTCTTGAAAATAAGTCAATCACGAGTCTCTGCTTTTAGTTTAAGGACAATATTATTCTTTTTCATGATATGAAGTAACAACAAGTTTGGGGGGGGCACCTACCAACAAATAAACGAAATATACGTAGTTCACACAGAGTCTACTTTTGAGAATAAAAAAAGTTCGTCTGTATTCGAGTACCCATTTCTACGTTCGTGAAGAGTGGGGAATCTGTGTAAAGTGCCTTTCCTAAGGATACAACGTCCTACCCCTGATAAGATTCGAATCATCGGTTACGAGCCCAAGAGCTGCCTAAGCGCTAAGCTATCGATGCCACTGATGGTGTTGTAAATGAAAGCCTGCTTGTGTTAGGATGGGAGGAGAACGAATGACCAGGCCGCGGCGATGACGCGGGAAGAGAAGACAAATTGGTACTGTTATGTACACCGACACGCCAATCTGTGGAAACCCAAATTATTGGTTAGCGGGTGGTCTGGTGTGGGTGGCTCCTTCATTCCTATCAAAGATCGATCGCACTTATCTCTCCTCTTTTTCGTTTTATGTTATCTATCTATCTGTCTATCTATCTCCTTCGCCTTATCCAACTGTGAGTGGTTGGCGGGTGCTCTGGTGTGGTTTGCTTCTTCTTTCCTATCAAACACTATCGTCCTTATCTCCCCTCCTTTTTGTGTATGTTACTCTCTTGTAACACCTCTAATCTTCGGCTCCTATATGACCGTATTGTGTTGCACGTGCCGTAAAATACTAAAACCAAAACAAATCCAGCGCCCCCCCACTTCTGTTTCTGCCTGTGTTTTATGACCCACTGACCCACGTGTGTTGTTAAGTGCCGTAAAACCCTTACAAGAACTTGCTAACACAAGCCAAATTGCACGCGGAGAACATGGTACCCCCCAACGTGAACTCCGATCATGTCTTATGACTATGTTGAGCGCGTGGGTAGATCGATGGAACGCCGTGCTGTCCATCAATCAATCTTGTCTGGCCGACCATCGCGATAGCGGACTGTCCATGTCGTCAAGCTGGATGTCCGGCGGGTGACCTCACGTGACCTGACCGGGGTTCACAGGGGTCACGGGGGGTCGGCGCACGTGTCAGGTAGGTGGGCCGTTCATCATAATATGTGAGGCAGCGTGGTGGAATCAGGTTCTCGTCAATTTTTGGGCATGTAGAGTTATTGGTATCATCTTAAAGCTTGTTCAATTGTCTTTATTTGGATGGAAAAAAAAAAGGATCCATTTATCCTGAAT
>NW_004797945.1:428859-431173 GCF_000002075.1 Aplysia californica | reverse complement strand
TCTTCTTCTTCTTCTTCTTCTTCTTCTTCTTCTTCTTCTTCTTCTTCTTCTTCCCTTGTTTCCCCCTCCTCCTCACAACATAAATTTACCCAACTCCTGAGGGTGTCTTTAGGTGGGGATTTGGCACTTCTACATTAAAAGAAATAATGTAGAAATAAAATCCTGGGGGGTGAATGGGAAAGAGGGGGACGGTGTGAAAGTCGTAAATCCAAAACTCTTCAGTCACTGACACCTGTGGATTTTAGGGATAGGTTATTTTCTGTGCACGAAGAAGACGTGTTGAATTCCAGCGTGGGCTTAAAAGTATTTTAAAAACATTTTTGTTTTATTTTTTAAAAACATTTTGTACATTTTTGTTTTATTTTTTTAAAACATTTTGTACATAGAATCTACATTCTATTGTTTTTAGAGGGGGGCATCTTCGTATTTCCTTCCCCTGGGATGTATAGTGAATAGTTGCCCCTCGAACCTGCTGTTGCTTCCCTCTGTCCAAGACAATCACTTCTACAAACGATTGAAGCGGCCACTTCACTTCCCACTTTCCCCCTTGCGTTCTTTTTTCCGTTACTGTAACGACGCTATCCAAGACGACCGCCTGTCTAAAACAAACATTTTTCTCCTCGTCAATGGATGGCCGACTGTCTTGGACAATTTCGACTGTAGTACTCCACTCGGCTTAGGTTAACATCGACAGACAGTGTCGAAACCGCCCGCCTCCGGATGTGTCTGAAATGTGTCCGGAGAGGGAAGGGGAAGGGGGGAGGGGCGTAGAGCTTATCTGACCGGTGTCTGTGGTGTAGGAGTCAGGCGCTTCTCTGTCGCACGCTGAGGACCCGAGATCTATTTCCCAAGCATGGAGAAAATTTGTATCGAGTATCTCGGTCTCCCACACCACCCCCCAAAAAAGATCTAAAATGTGTGTGGGGCTTTAAAAAACGCGTTTGTCTTTTGTTTTGTTTTTTTAAAGCATTTCCGGCCATTTGCATTCAGTCTCATTTTTAGTATTATTTTTGACTCTTTTTAAAAGTATTTTATGTGCCTGTAGACTGGTAGTGTAAGAATGTTGTTGTCTGCTTGTGGTAGTGGGCGTGCATACTGCTCGGGGCAGGAATGTTATGTCCATAAGAATGAAAAAAATGTAAATGCATCGGTCGCCTTAACTGTCTGCACCCAGCTGGTTTGTGTGGGTCACTAAAAATGTTTGGCCAAAGGACACAAGGTGAAATTTATGACCCCCCCCTCCTCTCTCTCTCTCTCTCTCTCTCTCTCTCTCTCTCTCTCTCTCTCTCTCTCTTTCTCTTTTTTCTCTCTCTCTTTCTCTCTCTCTTTCTCCATTCTCCTTATCCTCCGTTCTTCCGCTCTCTCTTTCCCTTGCCTCACCCTCTCCCCACCTCTCTCCTTCGCCAAGGGGTCAGCGTCGTATAGTTCACTCCGTCCATTTTATGTGCATGTTGTAAAACAAAAAACGTCACCGTAGAAAGAAAAGAACCGCAAAGAGTTGGAGAAAAGAGGTTTATGACAGCGGTCACTTACTTATTTATTGACGCCAGAAAAAACATTTACGTGCTTTTTTTTCTCTTCGTTTTTCCCCTCACGTCCGCACCCACATTTCCCAGTGACACAGCCTGGAAATGAGCGAATGGTCAGTCGGTGCTTTGGTTGAGTTCGCTCTTTGCATTTCTTTCTATATTATTTTTTTTCTTCTTTTTTTCTTCTTCTGTGCGAAATGTAGCCGTTAATCATGTGTGGTTGGGTGACGCCACTGGCAGGTCTTTAAAAACAAATATTTTTGGGTTGTCTCCCCCCCCCCCACACTTTTTTGTTTTTGGGGGTGGGGTGGGGTGGGGGTTGAATTTTTCCTTGGTATGTTTCTGTCCGTCTATCTTGTTCTTTCTGTGCACTATATGGCCGTAGTCGTGTCAAAGTGTTCAGTCGAATCGTTTAAGGACCAACACTGGGCTGTTGATCTGCTGAGTCGGCGACCAAACAATGAGGATTCTGGCATTTGATTGAGGAAGACTACGACAAGAAGATAAAACATATTTTACTATCATTACGGTTTTTACGCCTTCATCAACATTGGTTGGCGGGTGCTCGGTATGGTTCGCTCCTTCTTTCCTATCAAACGTCTGTCGTCCTTATGTCTCCTTCTTTTCTGAGTACGTTATTCTCTTGTAACACATCTATTCTTCGGCACTTATATGACCTTATTGTGTTGCAAGTGCCGTAAAGCTCTTACTAAAACTAACGCAACATAATTTGAATCATTACGTGTGTGTGTGTGTGTGTGTGTGTGTGTGTGTGTGTGTGTGTG
>NW_004797945.1:424021-425493 GCF_000002075.1 Aplysia californica | reverse complement strand
GATTTGACCTGTTTACATCAAGGACTTCACCACATTCCAGGTCATGATATCCTGCAAACCTCTCCCCAAAGCAAAAATCCCAAGTGACCTTGACTGCTCCTATCCTCCAAACACCCAATTAAAATAGTTTTACGGGGGATGCGCCGTCCACAAAATGCCGTGTTCTTTTTCATTTCTCAACGGTAGAGACAAATAAACGCTGTCATGGTCTCTTCTGAGCTATACGGGGCTTGTGTTACCCAGGCGTTGAGAAAAGTTGGTGGGTCGTTTTCACTTTGAGGCTGGGCCCGCGCTTCCTCTGGTCAAAGCTATGGTGGACAGGAGGTCAATATTTGGTGTTCCGGAAGCTTTGACAGTGCTTGAGGAGAGGAGTACCATCCGTCCGTCCTCCTCAGGTGACCCTCAGGGTTGTGGGTGGGGAGGGGGGGAGGGGGATGTTATCGCCGCCCGCCCTTGTTTTTGATGTTGGGTGCTATTAAGGGGAGGTGACCAGGTGATGTTGTGCTTGGGAGAGGGATGAAAAAAGTGGGGTTTTTTTTTTTTTGGGGGGTGTCTGTTACATCCTCTGGCGTCGTTGTGGGGGTGTGTGAGAGAATAAAGAGTGGGGAAGAAAAAAGAGGGGCAAATAGGCCGAAAAAGAGAGAAAAAAGAGCGATGAAGAAAAAATATATGCGTTTTTGGTGTCTGTGTGCGTGTGCGCCAGAAAGGTGTAAGTATGTGTGTTTATGTGAACTGGGTACAACAGCTTGCCTAAAATCCCTCCTGGTATCGTCAAGACTGTGTTGTTTTTCTTGCGTCCTGAACAAAACACACACACGTGTGACGTCTCTTTCTATCAACTACCCTCATTAATTGATCGTAAGAATAATCGGACAAAGTGTTTTGTTGTTTTCTTTTAAATCTGAAATTGACGGAAATGAAATAAGTGTATAGATTTGTCGCCAACTGTTTTCTTTGGCTCTGTGTGGTTTGTTTTGTTTTGTGCTTTTCTTTTAATCTCCTTTTGATTTTCTTTTAAATGTAAATAAATCTTGTCTGGACCTGCGTGCTAGAAAAGCTGTATGGAGCAGCCGTGTATTGCGTGCTTGACTGCTCTTATTTATTATTTGTTTGTTCTACATTTCATGCGTGGCTAATTTTTGAAACTTGTGTTTTGGTTGTAGGCAAATCGTTCTTATATAATTGAAGCATTCCTCCGCCTTTGATATACGCTTAAAGCGTTGCAAGGGTCGTTAAACTTGTACAATTTTGAATTTCTTGAAACATTCTTAGACAACCAGCAGACCGTGGGGTGAGTGAGATACGCCCACCGGTCGCCTTGGGCACCGTGTTGTCCATGTGTAGCTGCTTGAGGTAACCGAGGGAGTTTGGCCGGGAATTATATCGCAAGACGAGTTGCAGTGTGGTCTATGGTTTTGGAAGTGTCGGCGTAAAGTTGTGGGGACATAATATGTTTTTGTTTTGTTTTGGGG
>NW_004797945.1:418070-419323 GCF_000002075.1 Aplysia californica | reverse complement strand
CTCTCTCTGTCTCTCTCTCTCTCCCTCCCTCTCTCTCTCTCTCACACACACACACAAGGCGGCCGCTGTTAACCGCCGGATAATAAATAAATGTCCATCGGTCCGGGTCGTTAAAAAAGGAGGAGTGCGGCCAAAGGGATTGCCCGGGCTTTCCACCTATATAAATACAGTCTGTGTCTGTCAGTCTGCGTGCACGTCTGTCTCTCTGACCACAGGGCCCGTCTGTCCGCTCCTCTTGCGACTTTTTGGTATTGAAAAGTGTCTCCCTTGTCACTACTGCTGCTAACAATGATACCGTCGCTCCGTATCAGGGCTGGCCCTTTTTCCATTTTCAGGGGCTGGTCACTTGTCCGCTTTTAAGTGAACCGGATTTGTGAGTGCTTTCTCTTGTGGGAGAGAAAGCCTTGAGTCGAACTTGCTCCAGTGTGGGATTACAATGTTTTACTGTTTTTGTTTACATTAACATTTATTGATTAAATAATCGTTTATTTTTTTCTCTTTTACTGAAGGTTTTATTTCTAGTGCATTTTTACCGGCAGTGCGGGGGTATTGTTGGTTTGGGTTTTTTTTTAAGTTGTTTTATTTATTTATTTTTTAAATAGTTTTTTTTTCTTCTAGAATCTCTCTCTCTTTTAAAAAAAAAACTCATGTCTCCTATCAGCCCAACCGGCATATGTGGTGTAGCGGCCAGGCGTTTCGCTGTAGCGTGCAGAAGAGTGAGTTCGGTATCCGTGTGGAAACAATTTATATAGAGTCAGAGTACAGTGGCTCTGCCTTTCTGGTGAGATGTATCCCTCTGAACTCAGGTTAACCGTGACAGACAGGGCGGAAACCTGCCTCTTAAACTATATAGAATTGTGTAGATAGGGGCGGATAAAATAAAACAAATAAACCCTCCTACACTAATTGAATATTAGGTGGAAACAAAAAAGGAATCGGTTAACCATTTGGGAAACCCGATTTTAACAAAGTGGTTGTTCCGCATCCCGGCTCAATGGCGGTGTCGTCAATGGGAGGCATCTGCTGTCGAAGCGGATCTTTTGTGTGTGCGTGTGCTTGTGTGTGTATGTGTGTGGTGTGCCGCCGTGTGTGCGCTATTTTGTGCGGCTGCTGCTACTACTGCTGGTGGGTGCTGCTGATGCTGATGCTGATGCTGATGGTACCATCGACGTGGATCAAGTTCAGTTTTTTTCTTGTCAGTGCTTTGTACACGCACACCCTCACAAACACACACACACGCGCACACACACACA
>NW_004797945.1:415804-417970 GCF_000002075.1 Aplysia californica | reverse complement strand
GCGGAGAGTTAGACAAACTCCCAAATTAGTTCTCCCCTCACACGGCTCCCTACTTTGTCCAGTCCCAGAATTCCCCTCAGAACCAGGCGTGGTCAAGGGTCCGTCTTTTGTTTTCCTAACGGAAAAACTGACCAAATGGTACCATTGTGCTTGACCGCTGGGACGGAAGAATCCGGCCGCTTGACCGCTTCTAGGGCTAACTGAAATGGGTCGATAGGAACGACTCAGAGAGTCCTTGTACTTTTGTAATTTTGTAGTTCCATAGTTGGCCTAGTGGTTAGGCTTTCGGTCTCGCACCGAAGGTCGTGGGTTCGAATCCCGCCAGTGGCCCTCCGTTTGAGACCTTGGGTAAGGCACGTTACACGAATTTTCGTCATTTCACCCAGGTGGGAATGGGTACCAAGCGAAAGACAGTGAAAAATCTTGTCTGTTTGTTAGTGTTTGAGCGCTTAATCAGCAGCTTGCACTGCACAAATGCTTTTTTTTTTGGGGATAATGTTTCTGGGTGTTCTGGGTAGTAGTTGAGAAGGAGGGTGAGTGTATATTTTGTTCTCTATTTTGTTGTTGTTGTTGTTGTTGTTGTTGTTGTTGTTGTTGTTGTTGTTGTTATGCCAAGAATGTTTGGGGACTATGATTTCGGCTGACGTTTATGACTTCTGTTTTTTTTGCTGTGCTTGTTCTCATGTCAAATTTCTCACAGCTGTTGTTGAGTTCAGTCTCAGTGGTGCAGCTTTGGATGCTTTGCTAGTTTGGATGAACAAGACATTGGTCGTCTGCAAACAGAAGTTCATTAACTCTTTATCTCCGGCAAACTGCTGTCAGCGGCTTGGGCACATTCCTTTACGACGACTTCGACATCAGATTACTTTAAACAGGTCTCTTATACCGGAAGTTAATTCATTAGATCAAGAACTATCAAAATGGGTTCGATTTAATGATCCATTTAATGACATTTTTGTCATTTTTAAATTTAGCACTAAAAAAGGGCCCCGGCGTAGTGGGTTTACCCCGCTCGGAGATAAAGAGTTAAGGCTTACTTGGCTTTGGTTTGCCTCTTGTGTTACTTTGTCCATATAGATTAGGAAAAGGAAGGGAGATGAAATACATCCCTGTTCGTATTGGGGATTATCATGTTGTGCCTAAATCTAATATATGGGGTGTTTAGAGTCTATAGACGAGCCAATCTATAAGTAGAACAGAAATAAATAAATTATGAAACAAATAAAGAAACAAAACAGACAGAAAAGACAGAAAGGAAAACAAAAAGAAAGAAAGACAGAAAGAAAAAAAGACAGAAAGAAAGACAGAAAGACAGAACGACAGAAAGGAAGTAAAAAAGAAAGGAAGAAAAAAAGAAAGAAAGAAAGACAGAAAGAAAGACAGAAAGAAAGAAAAAAAGAAATTAAAAGAAAAAAAGAAAGAAAGAAAGAAAGAAAGAAAAAAAAAGAAAAGGAGGGGAGATAAAATACATCCCTGTCACACTCCTCGTGTTACTTTGAACCAGTTGTGTCGCATTCTTCTGTTCTTAATGAGCTTCTGCTGTTGATGTGTAGATCTCAAAACTTGTCCAACAACTGCACTCTCAGGCCATTTAGTTCAAGTGTATTCCTCTGTTTAACACGGTTGATTCTGTCAAAAGCCTTCCACCTGATCTATAAAGACAATGTCGGTTTCATTTCCATACGTTATTATGTGTACTGGATCAAATCCACATTATTATGTTTATTAAATCAAAACTTCGTTAATGTGTGTATTAAATCAAAACTGGTATGTGTTCAGCAGATCAAAAGAAGGCTTAAATTTTGAGTCTTTGGTTTCACGTTAAGGCTTATTATTCTATGCCTTAATCTTATTCGTGACGTGTTTATAGACATGCCAACCCTTAAATGGAGCAGAATGAAAGAATTTTTTTAAAAGAAAGAAAGAAAGAGTGAGTGTATTAATGCAGGAAAGAAATGAAGAATAGATCAAAGCAGAAATGTATAAGCGAATAAATAAATAAATTATGAATAGTTAAATCAATATTCACACTTCTGTTATATTCATGAACACACAAAGGCAAATTCATTACTTTTATCAACGTCAAGGGGGGTTATTCAATCGGAACGATTCAACAGGCAACGTAAGGCCTGACATGCAACATGTGAAAGAGCGGGCAAATGACAC
>NW_004797945.1:413464-414488 GCF_000002075.1 Aplysia californica | reverse complement strand
GGGGGGCGTCAGGCGTCCATTAGCAGGCTGTACCTTTGAAGGTGAGAAGTAGAAAATTGCCATGGGCGTCGTCAGATTTATTTCTAAACGTAAGCCAGTCGCATAAAAAGATTAGCTAAAGATTATATTATTGATCTGTCCTTATTGGATTTAATACATGTATAATATTCTGTTTTGACTGGGATCTGCTTTGACTTCAGTCGTAATCAACATTTATAGAGTTACTCTGTGTGCATACAGGGCTTTTATTGCACGCTTTTTTTTTTAAAGCCTTTTTGTCAATTTTTTTCCCCCGATGGTTTTGAATTCGAGTTTTGAGTCGCGAAGTGGCAAGTGTGTCTGACTCTTACGTTTGTTCGACCAGCCGGTGCACCCGTTTTCGTCCACATCTTCGTTTCGCTATCTGTTTTCGTCCCACTTGCTTTTCTTCCATTACGATTTTACCCGATGTCGTCCCATATTGATCCGATTACTTATAGATTATAGGCGTAATTCAAAAATGAAAATTGTGGGACAAAACCGGATGCTCCCCCTTCCAGAGAACAGAAATGAGATTAATGTTGTAGGTTCTGTCTCAATTAATTCTTGTGAAAGTTTACCTAATGGCTAGGCTACCGGACTCGTAATCGTGAGATTGCAGGTTCGGGGTTCGAGCCTCAGCTCGGTCCGACGTTGTGTCCTTGGGAATGGCCAAACTTTACACTTGAGAATGTCCCACTTGGCTCGGTCCTTTCGGACATGGACGTTAAACTAGGGGGGTCCCGCCTCTTAAATAACCTAACAGTGTTGATAGGGGCGTTAAACCTATACCGTTTCACCGTTTCTTGTGAAAGTGACGTAAAGTGTAGGCCTATTATATATTGTACATGTTCTGAATTTAGACAATAAGCTTAACATCGACTGTTTTGCCTAATTTTGTCAAATTGATGACAGACAGACAGACAGACAGACAGACAGACAGACAGACAGACAGGCAGACAGACAGACAGACAGACAGACAGACAGACAGACAGACAGACAAAAG
>NW_004797945.1:410107-412295 GCF_000002075.1 Aplysia californica | reverse complement strand
GTTATTTTCAAAATTGGCGTTTCTGTTTCTGTTTTTTTTTTTTTTTTGACGATTCGAAATATGCCGCAACATTACCTTTGGTACGCTACGGATAGGACATGATACTATTATTATGATGTGTCTGCCATGTCCTTTGAAAGGTTAAAGCCATACATATACATAGCGTTCTAATTAATATTTTAGCTGGCTATGGTTGAACCTATACAATTTCACATTTCACAGCAGCAGCTGCTGTTATTTTCTGGATGCTTACTGTGACCGCTGGTCAGTCCCTGGAATGTTGTGTTTGGATTATTGCGATGAATTTCATCATCCCTTTTATCTCCCTATCTCTGTCTCTGTCTCTGTCTTTCTCTCTCATTTCTCCTACCCCCCCCTCTCTCTCTCTCTTTCTCTCTGTCTCTCCACTACCCCTCTCCCTCTTTCTCTCTCTCTCTCTCTCTGTTTGGATTTGCGTGGATTTGTACACGGTTAAGAGCTGATCTCATAAGAACACAACATGACGTAAGTGCACAAATTCTGTGTTGCAATCGCTCCAAGTCCAAGGCGAAACGACCCGGAACTTTCACAACCACACGGTGAGATACGTCAGCGCTCATACCCCTACAGAAACAAAAAAAAGGACAAACAGGATATCTTTCTTCTTTTCTCATATGTAATACAGTACTAATACTCTATGACGGTGTGGTGGCGGAGCGGTTAGGACGCTCGTCTCCGAAGCGGAAAGTCCGGGTTCGAGCCTCGATTCGGACACGGATTATTTTCGCCCCCTCCTGCCCACCCAGTAGTAGTGGGTACCTGACTTTGAGTTGGGGAAGTAAAGGCGGCGTGGAAAGGAACTGGCCACCCAACCACATTATGCCTAAGGCCCAGGAAGTTGTCTCACTAACAAGGCAATCCCCACTGTCCGGATCGAATGCGGGAACAACTTTTTAAAAAACTACTAATAAAATATATACTTTAAAGATAAAGGATAATATTATCAATGTTTTATTTGATCATCTTCTTTTTACCTTATCCATCTCTGTGTCGTCAAATGGTGCTAAATTGGGGGGGTTAAAAGTTTTAACACTGCCCATAGTGAAAATCGGTGTCGCTATTTTATTCTTGTACAACTTTGTGTTGCCCCGTCTGTTCATGTCCCGTTTCTTTGGCGTAGCCCTAACATTTTGGACGCCCCGTTTCGAATGAATGAACGCACGCACCCACAACCACACGGAGTGGGCTGGGCCGCACAAAAATATATTATTGCCCGCCATCCCTTGGAAACGAAACAAATAGTGGCCCGTCTAGGTGGAAGAGTGTTCTCGGGAGAGAGAGAGAGAGAGGGAGTGAGAGAGTGGGGTCGCTTTCTGAACGCTGGCTAGGCTAGACTGACAGGGGACTGAGAGAGGCGGTAAGATTTCAGAGCTCTGCATATATTTCATTATTTATTTACGTGATGATGTTTTGTCTGTCTTTATTTCTTCTTTTTATTCCGTGGATTGTGTGAGATGGTGTGTTAATATTATGCTCCATGGTAGGCTTCATCAAGTGCGGTGTGTGGCGTCTAGCTTACATTGTGTGTGACGAAAGTGAGGTTTGATTCGCTTTTGTGAGGCGAGGTGAGATTTTTTTTGCTTCTAGATTCTAGATCTACGTCTACCAATTTGATCTACTCTCTGCTTCTACTTTCGTGGTTGTAGATGATGTAGGCCTACTCTCAAAGATCAGCTCACAAATGCATGACGTCATATCATACATTATTTTCGAGATGCCCATTCTTTGTGTTTGCACAATAATTACTACGTTCTGTGAAGAGTTCAGTTAGATCTAGAGCAGAAAGATCGATTGAAATAGCAACACATCAGCGGGTAGCAGAGTCGGTGGCTGCTAGGAGAGCAGATGAACAGATTTTAGAAATATTCCGCTGGGACAAAACACTCCATTTTATCGATTGTGCACGATCAGTGCCTTATAATACAGTGTTATTGCTAGCGTTTGAGTGGATTGAGATAATCCTTTAATCCGATTAAGTATTGGCATTTCGATTTTACACATGTTTGGTTATCTTCGTCGGAATCGAGAATGGCAATCTGTGACAGACACATACACACACCGAGATAGACAGATAGTCAGACAGACAAACACACACACACACACACACACACACACACACACACGCACATAAACACACACACACACACAC
>NW_004797945.1:408249-409442 GCF_000002075.1 Aplysia californica | reverse complement strand
CTCTCTCTTTCACACACACACACACACACACACATACGCACACACACACACACACACACACACACACACACACACACACACTCGGTACACACTCACATTCCCCGCTTGCTCACTCTCTCACTGTCTATCATGGCCGGCCTCGTTCACATCCCTCGGCTTGGCAGTTGAGGACGGGTCATTCCATGAGAAGTGACGCACGTAATACGGAGATAATGACCCGGTGAAAAAAGAAATCCAAGCATTGATGGAGCCATTCTATACGATACGTTTTTTTTAAATACTTTTTTTTTAAAACTTAAATCTTTAAAAAAATTATTATCTTTATTCTGTTTTTTATTTTTATTTTCTTTATTTATTTTTGGGGGTTGGGGGTGCAACCGTCCTTTAACAAATAATAAATGAAGAATTGCTCTATCATTTCTTAGATTTTTTTTCCTCAGCGGTTTATTATCCCTGCGTTAAGTGTGTCATTTTTTTCACGGAATGGCCCAGATACGTAGTCGAGTAACATGACTCAACGTCGATAAACATCCGACTTGGCTCCGAATATTTGAGTGCTCGAATACTCGTTCGAACCCATGTTCTTTTGAGTCAAGAAATCCTTTGAGTTTAAATTGACGCTGACATTTCGCTAAGAACAAACATTAAAGTACTGGAACTCTAATCGCAATGAAATGTAACGCCAACGACGACAGCAAATACAACAACATCAACGAGAAAAACAACCATCAAAACCCAACGATATTTGCGACAGGAACACCATTTAACCCTATCCGTACGCTCTGAGGTCATTTTGTACCCCCGGGGTTGTATTCTTCACATTTTAGTATAATTGGCCAATAGGCGAAACGTTGATTTGTGTCTATTAAACAAATTTGTAACTTTAAATTAATTTTGTCTGAAAATCAAACAAGATTCTCCCTCTTACTTCCAAACAATGATGATGATGATGATGATGATGATATTATGAAAAGTATTTATCTTGTCCTTCGAGCAATGGACTCGAGTAACTCACTCTTATGAGAGAGGAAATCGATCCTGCAGAAACCTTGCAATGGCCAGGGTTCACCCGACACCGCTCAATAAATCCTTGACCCCTTCTTCCCCCCCTCTCTCTCTCTCTCTCTCTCTCTCTCGCTCTCTCTCGCTCTGTCTCACTCACACTCACTCTCACTCTCTTTCTCTCTCTCTCT
>NW_004797945.1:403539-404724 GCF_000002075.1 Aplysia californica | reverse complement strand
GAGGGCGCCACCAAATTTTGAGGACACTTTTTTAATTGGCTCAAAGAGAGAAGTGGCCCATCTTGTCTTGTACTATCTTTGATTATATCAAGTCTATGGTTAGTTATGACATAATAAGCTCATCGCGGTGTGCTCGGAGAATTGGGCTGCACCAATCGATGAAGACAGGTCGATCGGGAATTCCCCAGACGGTGGTGTGTAATATTGGCTGAAAGGTTACGTTAGTCAGGTCTTTTACTGGTGGGCTATTCCACGACGACTGACGGTACATTTGGACTATCAGTACTATCACCATCATCCGGTGCCTTGCCGACTGGCGTGGGCGGTCATGGACCTCCACTTCCCTCTGTCCTGCACTGCAGCGATGATGTCTATTGTTCAGTATCTGTTCCCTCTGTCTGCCTCTGCCTCTCTTTCCATCAAACTTGCCTGTTGTTACAATATTCTCCAATGCTTCTTTCCACATTGTGTGTCCAATTAATTTATTTCAACTTTAATTGCTCAGAACGTTTGAAAGGTATATAATATTATAGGATCATCTTTTATGCAGTCATTTGAAAAAAGAGTACTTTATGCAAATTCAGAGATGTATTTAATTTCGATAACTGACGGGGCAGACAAAGTACGTGGGCCTCATTTGTCCCGTCAGTTACCGCGGAATAGCCCTGGGGGGGGGGGCTCGTCCATAAGTTTTGTCCATTCACAGCACGTTGTAGATTTTAGCTTCCGCCAATTTTTGGGAATGGGGAAGGAGAAGAAGGGCGCGGTTGGTGAGGGCTTCGGTGTGGTTTGCTCCCTCTTTCTTATCAAATATCAATTGTACATATTTTTGTCCTTTTTCTTTTCTTTGTACGTCGCTCTCTTGTAACACCTCTAATATCTGGCACTTCGATCTATATGACCTACTTGTGCTGCAAGTGCTGGAAACTTCAACTAAAACTCTTTTAAAAAAGAGGGTGGGGGCTGGGGAGTGGGGAGAGAACAAGGAGAGGTACGGTTTATAGTTTATACGAAAGTAAGGAATGTGAACAGAGACAGATGGCAGAAGGGTTGATGTTCTGGAGGTGGAGGGGGTGGACAAGGGGGGAGGGTATATACTTTAATTGCGAGTGAGAAGATGAAAGTGACAAAAAGGAGAGAGAGAGAGAGAGAGAGAGAGAGAGAGAGAGAGAGAGAGAGAGAGAG
>NW_004797945.1:398781-401770 GCF_000002075.1 Aplysia californica | reverse complement strand
TCCCCCCCCCCCCAATCAGGGAAGTGCTACTGACTGACGTTATCTTTAGGCCATTCCTAAAGGGGGATATTAGCACGTTCTTATGCACAGTAGAATAATAATTGTAAATTGGGCTGATTTATCAATAAATAAGAATTGCATTTATATAGCGCATATCCATGCTCAAGAGCATGCTCTATGCGCTTTACAACTATTATTACCCCGGCACACCCTCTAAGAACACTCGGAAACATTCTCGGCTTCCGCGGAAGCATATAGTGCAAGCTGCGGATTTCACGCGCTCAAACGCTATCAAACTGACAATACGCTCACAGTCTATAGCCGGGTACCCATTTCCACCTGGGTGAAGTGAGGAAAATTTGTGCAAAGTGCCTTTCCCAAGGACACAACGTCGGGCCCCTGACGGGATTCGAACCCACGACCTTACGCAGTTGCGAGTCCGAGAGCCTAACCACTAGGCCACCGACGCCACAATGTCATTACTGTGTCAGAATAACGTAGGGGGAACTGCTGCTTTTTCTGTGGGTCGCTGTGATGTCGCACGCAAAAGAAGTTTTTGGGTGTTTTTTTTAAAGTAATAGGTTTACGGCACTTGCAACACAATAGGGTCATGTAACTCCCGAAGAGTAAAGGTGTTACTAAAGCGTAATATATATGTTATTGTGTCGATGTGCTTCTCTTCACTGAAACAAACGTATTCTTAATGAACAGTAGAATTGTAAATAGGTTGATTTATTAAAGTTTATCAATGTCAGGCTCATACTGTGCCGGAACAACATAGGGGAAACTGGTGCTTTTTCCTTCTTCGTCCTCACTATCGTCATTTTCCTCTACTTCTTTTGTATGTTTGTCACTCTCTTGTGAACTGCTATTTCCGGGGTGCCTTGATGGTGCTGTTGAGGTGAGAGAGGTGAGCAGAGTAAGTCTGATTCCCCGTTTGGACTTCTCTGTTGACATCCACTCCTTGACGCTCATATGACCTTATGCAGTTGCGAGCGCCGCAAAAATTACTGAAACTAAACTTAACATATTTAGCAACTCAGTTTCTTCATATTTTTGTTGTTCCAGATCGCGCTTCCATGACCTATTTAATTTGTGTTGCAAGTGCCGTAAAACTGTTGCTCAAACTGAACTATAAAAGAAAAAGAAATGATAAAATAAACAAGCAACCAAACAAACCCCCAAAAAACCAAAACCACTCCTCACACTCCAACTCAATTTCTTCATTTCTGTTTCTTGTTCCAGATCGCTACCAGCATGATATCTTGACTACCCTGATCTTGACGCCCCACGTAAAAAAAAAAAAAATCCCTGCTGGATCTGCTACGTCCTTCCTCGCCAATCTCCACTTCCGGAACACACCTCGGAACGCACACAAACAAACGCATCTGTGACTTCCTTTAAGGCCCTTTCGAACCAAGATGGGCTGTGTCGGGGGGAAAGAGGCCCCGGCCCACCACCACCACCACCACCACGACTCGGGCGGGGGCGGTCCTCAGTTCGTGCACGCTCCGGTTCACGCCGGATACGATCCCGGGTACGGGTACAACTCTGGGTACAACAACCACCACGATGTAGACTCGCACAAGAAAAAGAAGAAGAAGAAGAAGAAGAAGGTGCACAAGCGGGACTCGATCAGCGGCATCTCCTGGGACTCAATCATGAGCTGGTTCTCCAACGACAGCTACGACCACCACCACCACGTCTCTCAGGACATCCATGTGCATCAGCACCAGCACGTGCACATCGTCAACGAGACCATCATCGTTGTGGACGACGACGGCAACGAAGTCTCCGAGGAGCCACAACCGGATGCGCCGGACGGACAGGGCGCGCAGCCTGAGCCGGAACAGGAAGCAGCCCCGGAACCGGAGGCCGAACCGGAACCGGAACCAGAACCGGAGGCCGAACCGGAACCGGAAGAAGAGCCGGAACCGGAAGAAGAGCCAGAACCGGAACCTGAAGAGGAGCCAGAACCGGAACCAGAAGAAGAATGTGAGGAACCGGAAGAAGAACCAGAAGAAGAACCAGAAGAAGAACCAGAAGAAGAGTATGAGGAACCGGAAGAAGAGTATGAAGAAGACTGTGGAGAAGACTAACATGGAAACAATATTGTTGTTTTGTGTTCTCGTCACTGCTCGTTGTGCTGTTTTCCCCGATAACAGAAACCAACAGCTCAAATTACAGACAGCTCCACGGGAAGAGAGAAGGACAGAACAGGAACCGTGGCTCGACTCACAACCAAATGTTGTTGATATTCAATCGGGATGTCACGACCAGCGTTTAGTAACGATTTCACTTCGCAATTATTCTGGATTATTGGGTTGCTGCCTTTTTAAAGATATTTTCTGTTAAAAATGTAGCGGTTTTCTTTTGTTGTATTGTTTTTGTGTGGGTTTTTTTTTTTTTTTTTTGGGGGGGGGGCATTTTTTCTTCAAGATCAAGTAGATCTAGAATTATTGTAAGTTAAAAAAAGAATCTCAATTGAGTTAAATTCTTTGGGAGTTTGTTGGGTTTTTTTGTTTTGATGGAGACAGATTCTTGGAAGTTTGGGATTTAAAAAAAAAAATTGTTTTTGATCAAGTTAGGTTCTTGGAATGTTCCTGTATTAGTGTAAGTTTACTTTCCATATTATTATGTCGAAGTTGGAGGCTGGGCAATGTGGAAAATGTTAGACTACTTTTTCAAAGAACAAGTCACTGGAAAAGAAAACACCGCACCGCTTGCGGCAAAATAGATTACTAATCCAAAGGATTTATTGATGTTTACGCGCTATTCTGAGGGGCTTTATTGTATTTTTTTGTGTGTGTATTGTTTGGGTGTGTGCGTGTGTGTATGTATGTGTGTGTGTGTGTGTGTGTGTGTGTGTGTGAGTGGGTGTGTGTGTGAGTGGGTGTGTGTGTGTGTGTGTGAGTGGGTGTGTTTTATAAATACCATGAATCTTGATTGTTGGAATTTATTATTTGTTTTAAATGTTCTGTGTCCAGGG
>NW_004797945.1:367699-398081 GCF_000002075.1 Aplysia californica | reverse complement strand
TGAGAGAGAGAGAGAGAGAGAGAGAGAGAGAGAGAGAGAGAGAGAGAGAGAGAGAGAGAGAGAGGAAGAAGAAGAGGACCTGTCGCTGTGCTTACAATACTATACTACTACAGTATTTGTCTTCTCAAACTCAATGTTTAGCAATTTCCATTCTGTGATATTTCCTTTTCTTGTGTTTTCCTTTGATGTTCCGTAGAAAAATGACCAAATTTATGCATGCTTGAAGTGAAGACATTATTTTTTCCCCACTTAAGTTTTAATGCTCTCAATAATGGCCTTTCATGGGATCTTTTACGCATCCTTTGAGGGTAGTGCCTTTTTTCATTCTTCACTTTTTTATTTGTATCTTTTGACATTTTAAAACTTTTTTTTCTCACTTTGACAGATACAGTACTATCATACGCCTTTAAGTGCATATTGCAGCGCATTCAAAGCAGTATTGATTCAATAATAAAACTTTATTAACCCTTTTTAATTGTGTGTAGTTTGAAGTTTGTCTTGTTCATTTTACGATAGCTGTATAATTTTGCAGTTCCTCGTTTTAGGTTTCTGATTTTTAGAAAACCCTCCTGCCTCTCCCAGTTGAATGGTGGGTGGTCGGCAGGTGCTCTGGTGTGGTTTGCTTCTTCTTTCCTAAAAAACATCTATCGTCCTTAAATCTCTCCTTTTTTTGTGTTTGTTACTCTCTTGTAACACCTCTAATCTTCGGCACTTATGACCTTATTGTGTTGCAAGTGCCATAAAACACTAAAACTAAACCAGTTGGATGAAGTAATGTTAGACCAGAGAGTTTGGTTAGACCCCATCTCACACAGCTGGATTTAGTGCACAACCTCTGGGGTCATAGTGGGGTCGCAGTTATGTCGCGTATGAACAGTAAACAGCTCACTCACATGTCACTGAGATTGTCATGATTGCATAGAAATGAGGAGGGGAGGGGGTTATAGTTTACTTTTCCCCACAGTTCATTGTATTGTATTCCTTTCTTTTTTCCCCCCTGCCTGAATGGATTGTGGTATAGCGACGAGGCGATTCGCTGTCAAAAACTGGAGACCTCAGTTTGGTACCGAAATGGGGAGAATTATTATCGAGAACATGATGTATTTTGGTCTTTATGCTGAGATGTTGTATCCATCTCAGGCCGGGTTGGTCCTGACAGGCAGGGTCAGAGGCCCACCTCATAAATGATAAAAGATCCAAATTGTGTCGATAGGGGCAGAAAATGCCAACATTACTTTTTTTAGTTAGTTAATTTAGTAGAGGTTCTATTTTTATGGCACCCGCAACTGCATAAGGTCATATGAGTGCCAAGGGGTGGATGTCAACAGAGAAGTCCTTACAGGGAATCAGGCTTACTCTGCGTACTTCTCCAGCTTCAACAGCACAAAGTCTGCTTTTACTATCAAAGCACCCCGGGAATAGCGAGGGATGTGGATGTAGTGATGTTGATAATCTGGCAATCACTGCATCATGGACTATGTAATTGTAATGACTTTCTCAAATTTGCTAAATCACAGAACCAGTTTTAATCAGTAACAGGCTATCATGATGCATAGTATTGGCATCCAACACAGGGATGCTTTGCCGCAAAACGCTCTAATAACAAAAATTTGTTTCCAGATCTTATCCTCCAGTATCATGTCCGGCATTCAAGTTCAATAAATTGCATATATCTAACAAAGTTTTTCTTTTTTACTCCATGACTAAAAGAAAAAACAAACCAACACATGTCTTAGGTTTGAAATTTGGTACAAACAGTTTATTTACAGGTGGAGAAGAAGTTGCGGCACATAGCTTTCTGCAAACAACAGACAGACAATCATTTAGACCTAACAACATCTCCACTTTCACTTCACTTCAGAACTTGGCAAATAAAAACCAATTTCAAGAAAAACAGCCAACGCTCGGAAACAAATCTCTCACAACTGGTTGCAGAACGAAACCAAAAGCCCCAAGCTGAGGCCACGCACAAACTACGACTAACTAACAATGTTTCCATTTCCTTCGCTGGAGCTTTCAATGAACAACATATCAGCGACATATCGGAGACATATCAACAACATATCAGCGACATATCGGAGACATATCAACAACATATCAGCGACATATCGGAGACATATGAACAACATATCAGCGACATACTTCATACGTATATTTTATCAAGAACCCACATATCAATATTATCATTACAGTAGCTGCACAGCATGCTCTCACATAGGTCTATATCCCGTGTCCACCCTGAGATTTATACAATTTGATGATAAGCCAATCATTCAATATTTGTGTCACGACGTCGTTCAATATTTGTGTCACGGCGCGGTGGAATCAGGCGCTCATCAATTTTTGGACGTGGGGAGTTAATGGTACCATCTTAAAGCTTGTTCATTTGTCTTGCATTCGATGAAGAAGAAAGACCCAGCTATCTTGAATACATGAGATATTTCAGATTGAAGAAGGTGGGGGTCACCTGGTTTCAGAGGTAAAATTATCGAGAAATTGGCAGCCAAATTTTGGTAGCTTCATAGCATGAGAGTCCTTGAGAAATGAAAATTCACATTTTTGTGCCTTTAATGAACGTTTTCAGTAAAATCTGCACAAGAATTATGTTTTAAAATAAAAGGTATTGAGCCAAAAATTTTAAAATTCGATAATAATTGCCAAAACCGACTGAAAATGCTGTTTTCTGTCATTTCATTAATTTGACGAGTGCCTGATTTCACCACGATGCCTCACATTTCTATTTGTCAATCATCAACATAGCTCTTCCATCACACCCATACAAAACAAGCGAGTCGCTCAACCCAAGATCATAACCACATTGCCATGCGATTCAGTTCTAAGAAGTGTAGCCTTACACAAGTAACATTTCTTTTAAAAACTTCCTTCTTCTCAACCTCAACCAGAAACTCAAATTAATGCCACAACAGTAAACAAATCATGTCATAAAAATTTGTGTCTTGTGATCTATATTATATATATACACATACGCAAAAACTATGCAAGTTTAGAGAAAAAAAAACCCATAAAGATAAATCAAAGCTTTCCAAACGCTAAGTAAAGATAATGTACACCAGATCCTTAGCTCATACAGGTTTGACAAACGCGACCAAGCTAAGACTATGAGTAAAAAGTAATGATAATGATAATATATCGTGTGAGACAATAAAATAGTCGGAAGCAACCGGCAATGCTACACGATGCAGTATGAGAGGTGGTGGTGGTGGTAAACATGTAACTAAATGGATACTGACTGCTATGACTAACTCTATGTTTAACTAAGTACGTGAAATTCGAGTGAAAAAACAAAACAGAACAAAAATGATAACAACAAAATAAAAAACCTCATGAATATGGCAGTCCACTTTGACATGCAAAACGTAAGTCTTGTAAAATATTATATGTACCTATTTTTCACTACGGTTTCGAATTTTTAAATACTTTTTTGGTACTGTCAGAAAGAAGTAAAAGGTCTGATACCTGTGAATATACACATGTATTCAGTATATATATATATATATAGTCACCAAAATCAGACGCTATAGTACTTCCAGCTTATATTCTCTGGAAAATCAGTTAAGTGCAAGTCTCATTGGGCAGGTATTTTTGCCTTTGTTTAAAAAACAAACAAACAAAAAACAGAAAAGCATTACAGCATTACAGCACACCCACAAACACAGACACGCTAAAACACCAAGAATGTACTAAAACAAAGGATGATAAGAAATGATATGCATCACAAAGCAGAGTGAACTTCAGCTACTACAATTTGGAAGCCTTAAATCAAGCAAAGGCTTTTTTTAACAGTCAATTCATAATTCCAGGGAGTGTGTCAATACAGCATATTATTATGAAAGTTATGAGGTGCCTTGCAGTATTCTGACAGAAATACAAAGCTACCAAAAATGGACCATGATACAATATAAACTTGATTCCAAGACTGCTTCCAACCTTCGCCCTTCAGTCAATTATCAGTCAGTTCTATGCACAAAACTTACACAAATATATATATATATACACACAGGTGATAATAATTCAGTATGACTGCTAACCATCATACATGCATGTATGCGTGCATGCTCACTCGTCCACACCTTTCTCTACCACAAATCTCTCATCTCGTAACATTTACATTGCTGCCACACACTAGAAGAGGACAAACATGTTCAACTTATATTTCATTTTGAAAATCTTATTTATTATTATCATTATTATAATTATTACAAAATTATACATTATTAATGTGACTCTGCTTTGGCAGTCTGTAATCTAAATTTCAAGAATAGACAAGTGGAAAAACTTTGGGCTTTTGCAGCCCCTGTGTCACGTGTGTGTCATAGTTACTTTCTCTGGGTAACAGGGACAGAGGAGAAAAGAAAAGTCGTGCCATGAAATTTAATACTTTAAAAAATGTATGTGCATTTTCACGCCTCCATCCACACAATTTAGATCATTTAGGAGGTGGGTTTTGACCCTGTCTTTTATTTATAGGGCCAACCCGAGCTGAGAAGGCTGCAACATCCCAGAAGAAAGACTGTGATACTCGATAACTAGTTATTCTCCCCACTTGAGAATTGAACTAGGGTCTCCTGCATGCGACAGCCAAGCACCTAACGGCTACATCACAGACACCAGTGCCCTGATCACAGCGAAGTCTAAGCTCCAGGACTGGTTGTTTATAGTTTTAGTTAAGAATTTTACGCCACTTGCAACACATAAACGTCATGTATAAATACTGAAGATTAAAGGTGTTACAAGAGATTAACATATAAAAAGAAAAGGAGGAGAGACAAGGATGTGAAGATATTTTACAGCAAAGAAGGAGCAAACCACACGGGAGCACTCAGCAATCATCTACAAGCCTGGTTGGACCAGGAGAAACACGTACGCACATGTATTCACACATATATCATTGCCTCAGAACTATTTTGTCCAAAGTGCCTCTTTATTTAAATTACACTTTGGACAAAATAGTTCTGAGGCGACGATATAAATACAGTCCACCCAGCTCTCATGGCCACCTTATATATAAGACAATCGCCTGTACAAACAGCCACTCTCCATCTCCCCAACCCTTGCGTATTTTTAACATCCTAATGACACTGTGTAAGACGTCCACCTGTCTAATTTTATTTATTTATTTAGTAGAGGTTTTACAGCACTTGCAACTGCATAAGGTCATATGAGCGTCACCACCTGTCTAAGACAATAATCACTTTTCCCCTCAGCAATGAGAGGCCATTTTCGACAATTTCGACTGTATACATGTAATTGTATACATCATATATATATATATCCCGGCCTACGTTATATCTGTCACAAAATCAAAACATTGGAGTGCATGACTTTTTTGTTTTAGTGAGAGTAAAGAAAAAAAAAGTCTCATCCCCTAAACGAGTTTTGACAGCATGACATAAATGATGCTGTAGCTGAAAAACAGTTTAAGAAGACAAGTCAGGATGATAATGATATTGCATCTGGACAGAATACATCAGAGCTCCACCCCCCACCCCACCCCTTCCAAAGATGAGAATATCTTAACAGAAATCAACTTCAGATTAGTATGTATTTGTCAGTTAGTCAGAAGTGAAAAATCATAGCCTAAGGAACCATAGTTATCAATTTGTATAAAATAAAACCTCTCATAAACATGCAGCTTTTTTTTGGTCACATTTTTTAATCCTCTTTCGTGAAACAAAGAATGAACAACGCATAAAAGAACAAACTGCAGCATTAAAACGAATCGGAAAATAACCAAATGCACCAAACCATACTGATTTACCTCTAACAGTCACCATCACAATCCGGTCAATGAGACTTCCCTTGTTCAGACATCGCTTCAACCATCGCCTCACACATCCCTCATCACAGAAAACTCATTTTCAACCTACATCCACACGTTCATGAACCACAGAGGAGTTTGCTTCAACCAAAATATGCGGGACTGCCGGATTTTTTTTTGGTTTAGCCAGGTTTTCGATTTAGAAAAGTTGCTCAAATAGAAGACGCAGGAAAAAAATTTAGGAATTTTCTTTTCTTTCGGATTAACCACGCTCAGTTGAAACGGATTCCACTGTACTCGCAGAATCTGATCTATTAAAGAAGCCGTGCAAAGCAAGATCACAGAGAAACATTCGAGGTACAATCTCACACACACACAAAGAGATCCTGTGGGCTAAGGCACTGGGGCCATGTCTAGAACATTTACAACAATGTCTACATATGATATTGTGATGTAATCAATCAAGAGCGAAATTGTCCCAATTTCAACTTGCCACGACAGACCTCCAACGTAGCTGGCTCATCATGTCAGAAAGAAGGCAAGGCCTCAATACATTACACACAGCTGCCTGTAGATAATTTAAGGCCTCTATACATTAAACAAAGCTGCCTATAAACAATATGTGGCAAATTCCATTATACAAAGAAGGAGGGAAATTTGTGGGTTATGAAATATGAATAGGTTCTCTTGTCCCAACCTTAGACAACATCCAACCCAGACACACACACACACTCACGAAATAAATGCTACACCGAGCGCGAAAAGGCAACATGCCCTTGGCATTGGTAGTAATCACATCTGACTACTTTGTGGAGTGGAAAATAGAAGGGTTTGCACCACAGGTTTCACAAGACTCAACACATTGACCCCAGAATTGACTGACTTCCGTGGGTTGACGAAACTTGACTATGTTTCGCAACTCGACTCGACTAATTTCACATTTGCTTCTATTCGAGACAAAGAACAGATATAGTTATCAATCATATAGGACAAAGGAGTGTAACTTCCTTCCGAGAAGTTTCCTACAAAATTTTGTTCGCATACATAGCTGTTTGGATGTGAAACTCCTTAACATTATAATTATTATATATCTATGTAAATCACATCAGTCACTGAGACTGGTTGCTCGTCATTTTGGGTAGAAGCTTCAGCCGCTCTAAGGCACACCGGCAACATGAAGGCCAAGGCAAGGATGTTAAATCATATAGCTTTCATTCCCCCCCCCTCCCCCAAAAAAGAATAAAAATAATAATAAAAGAAAGAAAAATTGTTTTTCAGCAACATCAGTTCTGTCCATTACTTGTGTCTTTTCTCTGTTTGAGTAAACACATCGTAGAAGCATATGGACACAATAACAGTCATCTAGTGCAGGAACAAAGTAAGATGGATAGACAGAAACGACAGAGGGAAAGAAAAGAAGTAGGACTTACAACTGGTGCCCGCCTCCAACCCCCCCCCCCGGTCCCGGTATCTTCTTCACTATTAACCAACTTCACACCACAGCATTCATCCTCCAAACAAACAGGGACACCCATGTGCACACACAGCATTCTCGGACACACGCACACACACAAACATCACTCTCAGACACACACACATACGCACACCACTCTTGGAATACACACACACACGCACACCACTCTCAGACAAACACACACACCACTCTCAGACACACACACACACACCACACACTCAATGTTTGAGAACAGGCGAGGTCCAGACAGCGGAGCTGGTCCTCTTCTTGAACCGGTACTTCTTCACCATGGGGAACAGCAGCTCCAGGTTGGGGGCGTCGATGTGCTGTGTGCGGAAAATGGCCTCCACGTCAGGGGGGTTGGAGAACTGTTGGATGATGGCGATTCGCAGCTCATTTCCTGTTGGGGAAGGGGGACCATGTGGGATAGAGAAGAATAAAAAGGTCACAACGGGTCAGTGGAATAAAGGGGGGTTGCAGGGATTTATAAAACAAAGAAGAAGCCAAACACATGGGTGAGAGAGAAGAATAGGTCATATCGGCTCACAGCAGAGTAGTCAAAAATTCTTTTTTTTTTAAAAAGGAAAGAATTTTTTTTTTTTAAAGAAGTTTTTTCAAAAACATGTAAGATCAAAGACAACAATATTTCTCTTAGACAATGGGTGGCTGTCTTACACAATTTCAACTGTACTATAAATTGTAAGTATCCTCTTCATTCCGATAACGGAAGACACAAGGGTTACCAAAAGCACTGATGTATATGTGAGTGTATGTTGCCTGCTGTGTGAGAAAGTGTGTGTGTGTGTGTATGTGTGTTGCCTGCTGTGCATGTATGTGGTGGTTTTGCATGCTGGGGTTGAAAACCCACCTAATGCCCACTCAGGGATTTTCTTCTTGGGCGCGTCGTCGTCGTCGGTGGAATCGTCTGAGCCCTTGTCGTCGATATCGTAGTTGTCAGGGTTGGGGCTGGGTTTGTACACCTTCTTCTTCACTGGCGTCATGTCGTAGCTGTTGCTGCAACACACGAGCGGGAAAAAGAGGAAGAAAAACAAATTAATACAATGTTAGGTAAGAGCTTTTAAGTTGTTGTGTAAGTTGGTTTGACTGTTCTAAAACATTTGCTTTCATAGTATGGTGAAATCATAGACAGTATAACACGGATAGCTCAAATTCGTCGGGACCAGCCTCAGTAGTTTGAGGGATACGTGAACAGTGTTATGGCATCGGCTGTGTCAGAGAATCAAGGAAAGCAACAAAGATTTCTACTTTGGGGGCAAAATGATAGATTGTGTGATGCACACCTGTTCCCCTCGGCCACTCCATACAAACTTAGTCTAGCTAGGCCTAGGGCCTAGGCACGCGTGTCGAGCAGCGCACTAAAAATAGCACAGCTAGCTGCTTCTGTGGAGGGGGGAAGGTAGTATTTTATCGACCTTGCCTTTTTCGGTCAAGTACTTTTTAAAATGATTATTTTGTCTCAAGTTCACCTCAAAGGACATTGACTTTAGACTTCTACGACGGCGTAATTAGTTCGACTATTCCATGTTTGTGTTTGAGCTCCGCGTAATTTTCTTACAAAGATAAAGAAGAAAAAGACTGGGACTCAAGCACAGCTCGACGGATGCGTGACTTTGAGTCTTCTGTGTTCGACCTATCCGGGTTATACAGCAATTTCCCCTGACACCACAGGCTATTTATTAGCGACACTTGAAGGGTTTTAAGAATATTTGAAATCACAGAATTTGTGGCACACGACTCGTGATTGTGAGGTTGTGAAATCGGGGGTTCGAGTCTCAGGCCAAATGTTGTGTCTTTGGGAAAGGCATTTAACACAAATTTTCCCCACTTCACCCAGGTGGGAATGGGTACCCGACAATATAGGCAGCTAAAGATCTTGACAGTATGTTAGTGTTTTAGCCCCTATAAAATGTTAGCTTGCACTGTTTGCTTTCCAAAAAGTTGAGGTTCTTTCAGAATTGTCTCAGGTCTGCTGGGGTAATAATATAGATTGTTAAGCTGGCTGTTGAGCGTGAATTTGCGCTGTACAAATGTCATCTAATATCATTATTATCATCATTTTTGGACAACAGAACCCAAGTCCCACCAGAACTTAGACAGGAAAAAACCAACCTTTTGTCAACAGAAGTGTTTGAAGCCAGAGTCTGGGTTGTGTTCAGAGCAGGGGCAGGCGCTTTGTTTAGAGTGGCGTTGTGTTTGTCAATCATTTGCTGCAGCTCGGCCATCTCCTTCTGGTTCTGGTGGGCCTTCTGAGAGGCCATCTTGTTCTTCTGTTGCCGTTCTTTCTCCTGAAATTGACAACAACAGCCCATCATGTTTCGGCTGCAAACTACAGCAACATGTTGACAAATCTAGAAAAGACCTCCCAAGGGGACAATTAATAGCCTCACCAAAATTTTAAAGGCAGAAAAATTAAACATGTAAGGAAGACACAAAAGGAAAAAAAAACGCTTAAAGAGGAACTTTTTTCTCTCTCCAATTTTGATGCACTCTCCAACCCCTTTTCACATGCGGACCACACAAACGTTTTGTATTTCATCAAGTCAAGTGGAACTCAATCTGAGTAGTCAGTGTACAGTAGAGAAACAGAACTGAATGCAAATATGATATATCATTTAATATTAAAAACATTATATCGAAATAAAATAAATACAGAAGCTTATTCTTTTTGGACATAAGTGCAGGAACAAAACAAGCAGAAATTGAGAGATGGAAAACGTTTTATTCTGTTTGCAGAAAATCCAACGAAATTTGTTATCTTTTTAGCTGTTCCAACTTTTACATCATATATGCTTATTTTCTCGTCTCATGAACACTGAGCATTCCGGGGAAATGCACTGACAGAAATACGGTCAAGAATGTAACAAAAAGTCTAGTTAGCCTGACAGTGTCACTCACCATTGCTTTCAACTTTTCCATTTCCTCCCTTATCTTCCGTTCTTTTTCCTCTCTCTTTTCCTTTTCCACTCGTTCTCTCTCAGCTCTCTCATTGGCCATTTGACGATCCCTGGGAGAGAGAAGCATAATAAGGACAGTTTAGATTTAGTTAGAGTTTTACAGCACTTGCGACACAAAAACATAAGTTAGTCATATAAGTGCCGAAGACTAGAGGAGTACTAAACAGTAACATACAAATAAAAGAAGGAGCAAAGATCAGGACGACAGAGATGTTTGATACGAAAAAGGTAGCAAACCACACCAGAGCACCCGCCAACCACCCTCATGGTGAAATAGACAGACAGAAACAACAGAAGGAAAGAAAAGAAGTAAGACATTCCAAACACCCACTGAAAAAGTCAACACAGCAAGACAGAATTGGACACAGCTAAAAGTAAAAATATAACACGTACATGCGTGTGCATGAAGCACTTTCCACTCCCCAGAGAATGCACATTAAACTCGCAATCAGACATTCTTTTCAATCTGTGCATGTGTAATCTTTTTTTAAAATTAAACGTTCCTTAAATATACGGAAAACTGACAAACTTGGTAATCCTTATTATTATATAGTGGGAAAAAAGTAACAAACAAGATGAGTTTGGGGATGGAACACAAACTAAAAATTGGTTTAAGAAAGATAACACAACCCCCCCCCCCCCCCCCTTAAAGTAGTAAACAGGAATAAAACAAAGACAAACACCCCCCCCCCCCCCATAGCAGTTAAGTGCACACTTTAAAAAAGACACTGGCTAAAAATTACCTTTTTCAATACAAAAAAATTCACGACAACCCTGTCTTGAGTACCATGACTAGAATAATCATTTGCCAGACCACACATATTACGATATATTTAAGTCCCGCAAATGTTTCCTTCTTTCTCCTGTCCCTACCACAGACAATACCCATACTGCAGCAAAGAAAAAGGGCTGAAGACCTCACCATTTTTAACCCTATCCTATGTCCTGTTTTATATCATATCCATACGACACGCGGAACTCTGTGCCACCACTTTCCAAAGAGGAAATTTACTCGTTAATCTGATCCGTACGCTTTGAATAGCGATTTGTCAAAATGACTTTTTGAGAAATACTGAAAGTTTCAAAGAGATCTTTGTGCGAGAAGTATTCTAAAATGTGAAGAATACAACCCCGGAGGTACAAAATGACCCCAGGGCGTACGGATAGGGTTAAACATGACATTGGGCCCAAGGGCAAAAGCTCAAAGCCTACTGAATTAACAACAGCAACAAAACAAATTTTCTGCAAACACCACTCACTTTTCTAGTCTGATCCTCTCTCTCTCTCGTTCGCGTTCCTCCTCCTGTTTCTTCAACCTTGCCAAATCCTCCAGACGTCTCTGCTCCAGCTCAGCCTTCCTCTCGTCCTGTCTCTTCTTTTCCTCCTCAATCCACCTCTTCCTCTCCAGCTCTTCATGTTCCTTCTTTCGCTGCATGTATTTCTCCTGCTCTTTCGCTTCCTCTTCCTGCGGAATTGACACAAACAATTGAGATTGACGCATGCGAGGACAGCAATGACAATTTACCAATGTTGAGACCCATGCCTCTTATCACAGAACCTGTCAACCTCGGTCAAAAAGAAATAATTCTCTTATTACTTGCAAAAGCAATTTTTTAAAAGTAAAATAAAACCAACAACACAGAGTAATTAGGAAAAAGAGATAATGTCACAGCTAAATCGCAGAATATTGAGTGCCTTTCTATTTAAAAAGTCTGACGACATAAAGAATTTATAAATCTGTCAAACACTGGCATAGCCAGCCCAATGAAGGAATCCTGTCTGACAGTGTTCAAAACTTATAATCCCTAACAACTGATTACGAATAGCACTAAGTCAATGCGCGCGGACCAAAACCACTAATATTTAAGGTGCACCAGAGCATTAATAGGCTATAAAGTGAAAAATTCACAAGCCTGATGAGGAAAACCTTACCAGCTCTATCAGTTTCTTTACTCTTTCTTCTTCCTCCTGCTTTCTTCTGGCGTCTGCCTCCATCTGCTTCTTCAGTCTGATCAGCCAGAGGGATAAAAGGAACACAATTTACTTAAACAGGAAACTTTATCTTTAGTTTTAGTAAGAGTTTACAGAAATTGCAACACAATAAGGACATATAAGTGCTGAAGAATAGATGTGTTACAAGACAGTAACAAACACAAAAAAGGAGGAGAGATCAGGACGATAGATGTTTCATAGGAAAGAAGGAACAAACCACACCAGAGCACTCGCCAACCACTCACTTTAGCACTCACAACACAAATAGGTCTTATAAGATTAGAGGTGTTACTAGGGAGTAACATTACATACAAAGAAAGGAAGGAAAAAATTTGTTTTAGTAGACGTTTTACGGCGCTCGCATCTGCATATGGTCATATGAGCGCCAGAAGATTAGAGGTGTTACAAGAGAGTAACAAACATAAAAAAGAAGAAGGGGAGATAAGGACGATAGATGTTTGATAGGAAAGAAGGAGCAAACCACACCAGAGCACCCGCCAAGCACTCACGAAGGAAAAAAGGTGAGGACAATAGATGCTCGACATGAAAAAAGGAACAAACCACACCAGAGCGCCCATCAACCAGCAACAGCTTTAAAGTCACATGAATATGAAAAGACAAAAATTAGGGGATTGGGTGCTGGGTATAGAGAATCACACCAACTTGATGAATGGTCACTTGGTGCAGAGAAAAGATGAGATAGATTTGATTTAGTAAGAGTTTTACTGCACTAGCAACACAATAAGTTCATATAAGTGCTGAAGATTAGAGGTGTTCAAGAGAGTAACAAGCATAAACAAGAAGAAGGGGAGATAAGGACGATAGATGTTTGATAGGAAAGAAGAAGCAAACCACACAAGAGCACCCGCCAATCACCCACAAAGGTGAGATAGACAGAAACAACAGATGGAAAGAAAAGAAGTAAGACATGCCTGTGGCGCCCTCTAAACATCCACAATAAAAGTCAGCAGCAACAAGACAAATTTTGTACACATTTTACATCTAGAACAGGAGTGCCAAAATGTTGCGATGAGAGCAATCTAAAAAGAAACACATGCAGTAGAAAGTATCAGGATCACAACTCCCTGTAGACAAATCTATAGAACAATCAAAATTTAAAAAGAAAGAAAGATAAAGAAATTACAAGAAAATTTTTTTATGGGAATATGAAATCTCTAAAAATTTCTACATTTAACAAAACATCCAGACACACCAACGAAACTCACCTCATCTTCTGTCTCTCCCTCTCCTCCTTTATTCTTTCTTCTGTCATTTTCGCCTTGAGCACAGCCTTCTCTTCTAACTTCTTGTTGATTCTCTCCTTTTGTTCTTGCTCTTTGCGAAGTTTTTGCTCTCTCGCTTCAGCTACTTTCTTCTCCTTTTCCTCTCTTTGTCTGACAACAGAAAACAGCATTTCAAGCAAGGGACTCAAAAAACTCTTTACTTTATTCTAATGTACTTTTAGTAAGAGTTTTACCGCACTTGCAACACAACGAGGTCATATAAGAGCCGAAGATTAGAGATGTTACTAGAGAGTAACACACAAAGAAAATGAGGAGGAATAGAGTACATAAACGTTTGATAGGAAAGGAGAAAACCACACTAGAGCCCCCAACAACCACCAACAGTAAGAGGTGCTGAAGATTAGAGGTGTTACTAGAGAATAACATACAAAGAAAAGAAGGAGAGATAAGTATGATAGATGTTTGACAGGAAAGAAAGAACAAACCACATCACAGTACCCGCCAACCACCAACTAGATTTGGTAAGAAACATCCCTTCGTCTTCTACCTGAAAAAGTCTTTAAAGCAAACAGTTCATGCTCTCAAATACAAATAAAATATCATTCCCTGTGCATTCTCAGTCGGCAAACAATAACTATCCCCAGAGCTCACAAAATTCAAATAGGTCAATATCCTCATACGATCTTAATCATAACAAGGTATGAACAAGAAGAGATTGCCCACATCCATACAACATGATTTATCCCTTTGTAAAACACTGTTATCAGGGTTGGTGATTTTTTTGATAAAAATTTTAAAAAATCGATTTTTTAAATAAAAAAAACAAATGTCGACACAGTTTGGGATTTTTGGTGGCTAAAAAGTATGTTCTTTTAGTGCAAAATGCATTGTCTTTATTTTAACTAATGATCAATTTAAACAACTGCAATTTTAGAAAGCCTTAATCTGCTATCAGTGAATTATGGCTACAGACAAAAAATGAAGAAAATGTCAGTCTAAAAGGAGGGGGGGGGGGGGGGGGGGGGGGTAATTATGCATAGATAAACTTTCATTTTATTTTTATTACAGTGTGTGTATGTGTGTGAGCATGCGCTTGTGTTTGTTTAAAAAGAAAAAGAAAATGCTAATTTCAATTATGAAAAAAAAGTAAATTGAATACTGTATTATTTTACTACTTTCAGTGACAGGGGGGGAAAGCAGACTTTTAAGCAATTTTAGTCTACTAAACCTTATATCTGTTTTATAAAACCCAGGAAAGGAATTCTGAATGTTTAAAGATGTAAAAACAGAAAACATTTTTTTAAAGTGATTTAAATCTCTGAGTTTTATTTTTAAAATCAAGTTGATTTAAATTTTAAAAAATCAACTGATTTAAATCGACCCGATTTAAATCAACCCAACCCTGGTTTTCAATTATGAAAAAGTATTATTTTACAGTGACAGGTGGGAAAGCAGACTTTTAAGCAT
This sequence comes from Aplysia californica, assembly GCF_000002075.1. Lineage (NCBI taxonomy): Eukaryota > Metazoa > Mollusca > Gastropoda > Aplysiida > Aplysiidae > Aplysia > Aplysia californica. Next base: position 383,150 of record NW_004797945.1, on the reverse strand, counting down.
GATTATATTAGTCTACTAAACCTTATATCCGTTTAAAATAAACCAAGGAAAGGAATTCTGAAAGTATAAATATGTAAAAACTGAATACATTTTTTTGAAAAGTGATTTAAATTACTGATTTTTATTTTTAAAATCAAATTGATTTAACATTTTTTTTACTCTGGTTTCAATTATGGAAAACCTTATATCTGTTTTATGAAACCAAGGAAAGGAATTCTGAATGTTGAAATGTGTAAAAACCTAATAAAAATTATTTTAAAAAAAAGTGATTTAAATCACTGATTTTTAGTTAAAAAATCAAGTTGATTTAAATTTAAAAAATCAACTGATTTAAATCAACCCAAACCTGACTGTTATCAATAATCATATCGCCGATTGCCAATACAATACATTAGTTTGAATTTGCGTTAAAAGAAGCACACCAATACATAAACAGTCATTAGGTGCGGGGGGAACAAGCAAGACAGACAGACAGAAACAGCAGAGGGAAAGGAAAGAAAGACCTACAAGTGGCGCCCTTCAACCACCACTTCAATAATAAATAAATAATTTTCATTGTGGCCAATCAAACAAAGCCAAGAATCTTTACCTCCTCTGTTCTTCAATTTTCCGTTTTCTCAGTTCAGCGGCTTTCTTCAGTCTTTCTCTGTCCTTTGATTCCTTCTCCAACAATTTCATCTTTTTCTGTTCTTGGATCACCTGAGAGACAGAAACCATGCTGCACACCCGATGTTCCATGTATGGACATTTTTAAAGGCTGCCCCCAAAGAATGTGAGACAAAAAAGACAACCCAATAAGAGAATTTACTTTGTTTTTTGCCAAATATTCAATGAAAATCTAGTTCAGAGAGGAGCAAACCAAACCACATCAAGTACTTTCAAACTCAAGTTTAACGCTTCTGACATTAAAAAATGGATTTCTCAGATTTTTGCCTTAAGGGCGTAGATGAGTCAAATTTATAGCTCAAATTTGTATAATTCATTAATAAGATATAATAAAAGACAAGTTTAATTAGAAGAAAATGACTTCAGTTAAAAATCTATACACATTCGACCTCGGGTCGATTTTCAGCCAATATCGCCTTTCGTACATTGCGAGAAGTACATCGTCTCGTCAGCGTTCCTCACAAATAAAACGAAATCCGTCTAGTTTACCTGGTTGTTCTGCTTTGTGGGCGGTGTATTCCTCTTCAAGAACGAGGTCAGGACATTGTTGGAACGGTAGCTGGGTGTGGCGCTCAGAAAACTGTACACTCGACTGTTCTGTGCAAAGCTAGGCGTGCGATTCAGGAAACCTGAAGTCTTCAACTGTGCGCTGTGGAACTGGAAAGCTCTTGGGCTCTGAAAACAAAAAGAAAAGGATTTTAAAATAGCGACAAACTACTCATTAAAAAGCAAATCCTGATAAAAAACTGAGAACAAAATTCAACATTTCTTTTCAATATCATAGAGCAATACATACAGGGCAAAATTTGGACTTCCCTGTTTATCTGTGATTGTTTCACTATTACAGCATCCTGTTCGTTAGAACCACTCCATCCCCTTTACAAAACTCACCCCAGATCCAATAATAAACCAAAGTAAAATTCAACATTTATTTGTTATCCTAGGACATGTTATAGAAAATCTGGACTATTCTATTAATCTGTGTAATACTCATAATACTAAAACCCCACCAAAATTTTACGCTTTTGGATTTTTGTACAGTGATGAGATCGATAACAACAACAACAAAGTAAAAAAGAGTCAGACACTAATCGAGCCACTTACCCTCCTCGGGGAGAAAGGAGACGTCACATCGTCACGTTCTTCGTCATCATGGCTCTCGCCTCCTGGTGGACCACGGAGTACACAATGTGAGGAAATTGTTTTTGTTTGGTTTTAGAAAGATTTTTGCAAGTGCTGCAACACAAACACCTCATAACAATATATATAAGCCAAGCATAGACGTTCTAGTAAGATTTTTGTAAAACTTGCAACACAAATACCTCATTAAAGCGTAGAACATTATGGGTGTTACAAGACTGTAACATACAAAGAAAAGAAGAGGACAGAAAAGGACGATGGATATTTGATTAGAAAGATGGAGCAAACCAAACAAAAGCATGAGCCAACCACCAATAGCGATAATCTCCGGTAAAGATAAACTAAGTCAGATAGACAGGGTTTACTTTTTTAAACTTTTTGTAAGAGTTCTACCGTACTTGAAAGAAAGTTACGCCAAACAGGTGCTTAAGATAGGTGTTAGGACAAAGAAAAGAAGGAGGAGTGATAAGGATGATACATGTTTGATAGGAAAGAAGGAGCAAACCACGCCCAAAAACCAGCCAACCACCCATATACAATATTCATGATGGTCTCTATCTAAAGAAAGATGTACTAGGTAGCAGACATTGCTCATTGCTACCACCAAAACAAAAGTTACCACAACATTAAATGTGAGTCAAAGCAAATGTGCTACGGTTTGTGTAGATACCAAAAGTGGAAGAGGCAGAATTACGCCTCAACACAAAGACTGATATATGATGTATCAACAAAACTGAGCTTGATCTTGTAACTGCTCCAACAATTGGTCTTACCAATAGACACAAATAATTCACACAAAGAAAACATGCCAATACACTAGGTGAAATCAAATCAATACAAATAATTGCAAATAACTGACAGAAATTTCATCATTTTGAAAGCATAGTTTCGACAGTGTATATATATATAACAACTCTGACTACATATGAACTAAGGTAATATCATGAAATGAATACATTAGACCTGCATGTGAGCCTCAACCAGATTGTCTGAAAATTTTGTGCAACCCCCCCCTCCCCCATAAGAGCTTTTGTGCAGTGTTCTTCCTTATGTTGTTGGGGGGGGGGGGTGTGCCTAGATCCAAGAACAAGCGTCATCAAGTAATTTTTTGAAAAAGTAATTAATGGTAGTTTACGCCCTTTTCGACACTTCTTATCTAATTTAGGAGGCAGTCTGCTTCGACCCTGCTTTGTCAAGGCCGACGCGGGGGAAACCGATACAACATCCCATGGCGCAGCAGACGGACAGAACTCCTAGACAGAAATCTTCCCAACACAGGATTCAAACCCATGTCTTCTGCATACGATGGCAAAGCTTCTCATCTCTTCACCACTGACGCCAGTGGTGACATCCTCTTCTTAGTCTTCTCGAGTACTGCCTAACCATAAACTTGGAGGTCCCACTAGCAAGTTACGGACCGTTCACGTCAGCTAAAATTTGGCCAACAATGACCCCTCCTCCCTTTTCATTTTGTCATCTTCTGTCATCCCCCCCCCCCCCCCCTCCACTTGACGTCAACCAAAATGTACAAGTTAACATATACTTCCAACAAAACGTAGAGACAAACAGTGCGTCAACAAATGTGCCGAATTAAAATTTACACACAGCAAAACTTTTTTTACTTTTAGTCAGTTTTAAGGCACTTGCAACACAATAAGGTCACATTATAATTCCAAGATTATAGAGGCATTACAAGAAAGTTGAGTAGTAAGAAACACAAAAAAGAAAGAGGGATGAGACATAAGGACGATGTTTGATAAGAAAAAAGGAGCAAACCCACAAAACTACACTCAGCTTTTAACACAACAGCAAAAGTGATAACAAAATAACAATGTGCCCTATTCCTTGTGCCAGAAAAGGAACACTCACCTCTAGTTTTGATTGGTGATGATGTTGATAGGGGAGATCTTGAATGCTGAAAACAGAAAAACAAATCGCATTAGACCAATAGCTTCATCAGTCTCCTCTTTAAATATCCAGGAGGGTTCCCCCATTTACCCTTCTTTCATTTCTATCTATCTATATGTTGTACATTACAAAAATAACCCTGGAATTAGCAGCCACAGAGAAGTTTCTCTTCCCTAACCCACAGGCTTTGGAAGTAAACACATAATGTCAGTAGAATAATTTGTTCTGTTGATTTACTAAGAGTTTTATAACACTTGCAATACAATTAAGTTATGTAGTGCCAAAGAATAGTGGTGTTAAAAGAGAATGACAAACAAAATAGAAAGAGGAGAGATAAGGATGATAGAAGTTCGATAGTCAATGATAGCCACTGATGCAATTGCCCTTGGGACTTTGCTTCCTCAGTTTTCTTCAGCATTCACAACTGGCCCCCTCAACTAAAGTCGAATGTTCCGGGGGCAGGGTTTTGTTTTAATTGAAGAATGAGAAGTATATTACAACAATGATGGTCATTTAGTGGTGGGAGAAAGCAAGACAAACAGACAAAAATGAAACAAAACAACCCCCACTCCCTCCTCCCTAAAAGAAAGGATAGAAACGAAGTAAGACCTACTAGAGGCACCTTTCAACCACCCAAGGGCCCAAGGGAAAACAAACAGAAACTTCACAAGACTTAAAGTTTTTTAAATTTGCCTGCAAATTAAATTTTTTAAAATTGCTTTAACCCTATCCGTACGCCGTGTTTTACTATCGTATCCATACAACGTGGGGAACTCGTGCCACCACGATCCGTACGCTTTGCCTAGCAGTCTGTCAAAATGATTTTTCAGAAATACTGAAAGTTTCAAAGAGATCTTCGTCCTAGAAGTATTAAAAAATGTGAAGAATACAACTCCGGGGGTACAAAATGACCCCAGGGCGTATGGATAGGGTTAAAAAATGTACCCCCGCAAATTAAAAAAAAAAAGTTTTCATATCCACAAGAAGGATTCTGTCTGAAACAAAACCACTCACCATATGGTTGGGGTCACCGACGTACGATCTCGATCGCTTGGGCCTGGGAGACAATCCCCTCTCCTGGAGCAGCCGTTTCTTTCCACCGCTGTAAACGAGGAAAGATAAATAGACCGAATGTTAGTGTCATTATATCGAGAGAAAGCCTCTGCCATTAGCGGTCTTTGTTTTCAGTTTGGTAAAAAGTTTTACAGCATTCACAATTGCAAACGGTAATATGAGTGCGTAGGACAAAATAGTTTTGGGGCGACAAAATGTTATTTATCATCATTATTACAGTTTAGCATGCACAGAGCGAACACACACATAAAGAACAAATTTTTAGGTCCCAAGTGTTTTATTACATGTATATATTTTTTGCACTAAAAACACATAGCTCATAGTGAAATTCGTGCATAACAAAAAGAATTCCCCATCAGCCCATTTTCGCTATATATATATATATATATATACAAGCTGGGCCCCCTTCCAATGAAAGGAATGATCGGTGCTTTAATATCAACTAAAAGTATTGGCCTACTATATTTACAGTCTACTGGAATGGGACAATAAATCTTGAGAGATAAGAAAAATTATAAGGTCTAGATCTATACTCTCAAAACAAAATGCGCCTTGCAAAATATCACTTCCGGATTTTCTAAAATTACAAAGACAGAAGCGTCGGCCTACAAAAGCGATCGGCGAAATAAAGAAGTTTAACTTTTTGCAGCAAAACTGTCTCAAAACTGAAAAAACGAAGGGTGCCATGATCTGTGGAATATTTTAAAGAATATTTTGGCGAAAACCGCACGTCGATCGATGCAGCCATTAAAAAGCCTTTTGAATAGCAAAATTCGGCCACCACAAATAGATAATAGATATATGTGCGTGTGAGACTATCAATAATTAAATAAGTACATGTAATACATCGGTGAGGGGGCTCGGTGCATCAGAAAAGCTGTAGAGAGGAAGAGCCAGAAACAGCGACGCATTCTCTCCCGATGATCTCCATGCTAGAGTCCGGGATACGGAGCGTTCCGCTGTGAGCAGTGGATACGGCTGTTTAGACTACGTATATGTGCGTGTGGGACTATCAATAATTAAATAAGTACATGTAATAACTCACCAAGCGTTTTGAGCTTTGGACACGTTGGCCGGGGAGCCAGCCACAACCTCGTCGTCACTTAGCCCGGCTCCCAATCTGTTGTGAGTTGACACAGCGGGTTGTGCCGCACTAGGCTTTGGAACCATCCTGAAAGAAGAAATACTCATAGTTGTTTATGCTTAATTTAGACATGCGGATAACTTTAGAACGACAGATGTACGCCATTGGCCGATATAATTTATAGTAACAACCATCTTGTTTAACGTCATTGCTGGATTCCCACTTTGTTGTCGTTCATGGTGGCAACACGACCGCAAAGCACTATTGTAGTATTTTTAAAGCCTGTAGCCTACAGTGGCGCGGTGGCGGAGTGGTTAGTGCGCTTGTCTCCAAAGCAGAAAGTCCAGGTTCGAGCCTCGGTTCGGCCACGGATTTTTTTTCCTTGCCCATCCACCTCTAATGGGTACCTGACTTCGAGTTGGGAAGTAAAGGACTAATTTAAAAGAAAATTAAATTGTGTATGTTTCATAAATCCATCAAAGTCACGACATCACATGCTTTTTCAGTTAACTTATATATTTTTAAAGAAATATTTATTTTAAAAATTATTCCTTTACTTCCCCAACTCGAAGTCAGGTACCCATTACAGGTGGGTGGGCAGGAGGGGGCGGAAAAAAAATGCGTGGCCGAACCGAGGCTCGAACTTGGACTTTCTGCTTTGGAGACAAGCGCACTAACCACTCGGCCACCACGCCGCTGTAGGCTACAGGCTTTAAAAATACTGCGATAGTGCTTTACGGTCGTGTTGCCACCGTAAACGACAACAAAGTTGGAATCCCTCAATGACGTCAAACAAGATGGTTGCTACTACTATAAATATCGGCCAAAGGCATACATCTGTCGTTCTAAAGTTATCTGCATGTTTAATTTAGTATAGTATTTGTAAGAGTTTAAGGTTTACGGAAATTGAAAATAAGTCACATAAGTGCCAACGATTAGAGGTGTGTTACTGGAGAGTAGCATACAAAGAAAAGAAAGAGGAGAGCAGATAAGGACGATCTAGTTCTTTTTATAGAGGGGTGGGGCGGGGGAGTGAGACACACACACACACACTACATAGAAGGTTCTGTCAATAAATAATTGTGCTACATGTAAGTAAAAGGCAAAGGGGAAAAATTCAAGCCTTGTTAATTCAAGTCCAAAATAAAAATGAAGTGTCACACGAAACAAGAACAACATCTCCCCCCCCCCCCCTCCAAAAAAAAAGGAAGCAGAAAAAACAACACCCCTTCCTCCAGCCCCCCCCCCCCCCCAAAACCCACAAGACAAAAAAAACCAAACCCAAGACAAAAGGATAGTTTAGTTTTAGTAAGGTTTTACGGCGCTCACAACTGATAAGGTCATACGACAGGAAGGAGGATGTATGGCCACATGAATAAACCACTGGTCAAAGATCCAATCAATGAGTTGAGGAGGGGAGATCAATCCATAATCTTCCAACTTAGAACACAACATGTACCCCTCAACCAACATCTCAACCGAATTGGAGTAAAGCGGTCTGCTGCCTGCCCACTATGTGACTACCCCTCAGAGACGGTGGAACATCATCTGTTTTTCTGTAGAAAACTAATTGATTTAAGGGGATGTTTTCTTCCCAAGCTACCCCACACATCTAATTGCCTCTACTCCTCAAGACAACAGTTAGAACAAACATGCAACTATTACCGAATGGCATCATGCAGAAGAGTTAACGCTCAGAAGCTACTGGATCGCTAACAACAACAACATAAGGTCATATGAGCACAAAGGGGTTGAATTTAACAAAGAAATCCAAACGGGGAATCAGGCTTACTCTGCTCACCTCTCAAGCCTCAACAGAATAAAGTCCGCTTTGACTATCAAGGCACCCCAGAAATAGCAGTGCAAAGAGAGGGACAAACATACAAAAGAAACAGGAAAAATGACGATAGCAAGGATGAGGAAAGAAAAAGCAGCAGTTCCCTCTATGTTGTTCCGGCACAGTATGAGCATGACAAGATAAATCAGCCCATTTACAATTCTACTGTGCATAAGAACATGTTTATATATCTCACTTTTGACGAAAGGCTAAAGAAAAACTCACAACGACTCCACCAGGAGGGCATTGACTTCAGCTTTCTTCTGTCTGGTCCTGGTCCTAGTGCTGGGCTCATCCGATTGGTTCTCAGCTGGCGCCGCCTCTTCCTTCTCCTTCTGGGCGCGGGTTCGCGTTCTTGTCGACCGCTGAACAGGAGACGAATCTTCAGTAGACGCCGCCGCTTTCGCGGGAACATCTTCTCCCTTTTCATCACGATTTCTCGTTTCTTTTTCGCCGTCGTCCACTTTGGCATCATCACCCAACGCCTGCTGTTTCACAGCCCTGGCTCGCGTCCTTGTCGACCTCACGGGGGGCTCCTCTTGTTGAGGTTCTGGGCTGCTGTCTTTCGTGAAGGTCGAGTTGACCTTGCTGGCCGCTGGCTGAGCCTTTGGCGGCTCCTCCATTGTGCTGACAGACATCAGAGACTCCATTTCTTTCTGCTGCACCCTCGTGCGCGTGCGTGTGGACCTGCCCACTGCGGGGGCTTGTTGGGCGTTGTTATGGCTCGTGCTGTGATTTCCAGAACCACTGTTGTTATCATTATTCTCCTCTTCCTCCTCCTCTTCTTCTTCCTCATCGTCTCCGTCGTTGAAGCCCTGATCGCTGGACAAGCACGTACCGGATCCTGCCGCCGAAGCCGGAGTGGACGAAGCAGTGGTCAGAGCAGCAGCGGTGGTGGTGATGGCTATCACTGCTTTCACCGGAGTCGTCTTCGTCTGGACTTTCTCATATTCTTTCAGTCGGACCGCCTTGTCCTCAATGTCAAACACCTCGGTGACAATTATCTCCGTCTCGTTCATGACGTCGCGCGCCGGGGTAGGAGGCTCAAATTTCACCTCCTCCTCCACTTCCTCCGCTGAACAAGAGTCTGCTTCACTTGACTCTACGACATCCGCGGGAACGTCGCCAGAACCCTCCGTTTGAACAGGAGTCCCAGCCGAGCGCTTTTCCTTTACATTCTCTGATTTGTCTGAAGTGTCCATTGGTTCATCCTGACAACAAAAAAAAAAAAAAAGAAAAGGATTGTAGTACTTGAATGGACCAGTATGTGTGCAATGTCTGAAATGTCAATTTACATCACATTTTATTGCTAAGCTCATAGAACCATCAGGGAAAGGGGGTTATAGCAATGATCTTTATGAAAAATATATGAATAAATAAAAGTAAACACCCAATTCACAAAGGACTCAGATGAACAGATGATCAAGGAATATCATTATTTTATCAACTAAGAGAAAAACATCATCCAAGTAAGTTTTTTACTGTCCTGAAAGACAAACACTTCAGTCCTGATCTTAGGGCAGTCTAGTTCAGCTGTAGGACATTAAATACATTTGTGATCGAAAAGTTCCGGGTTTGACTCCTGGCTTAGCTCAATAATAATAATAATAAATAACATTTGTGAGGCAGCGTGGTGGAACCAGGCTCTCGTCAATTTTTGGGCATGTAGAGTTATTGGTATCATCTTAAAGCTTGTTCACTTGCCTTTATTTGGATGAAAAAAATATCCATTTATCTTGAATACAAGTCGAGATATTTGCGAATGAAGGAGATGGAGGTCACCTGTTTTCAGAGGTAAAATTTGTGAAAAAATGGCTGTCAAAGATTAGTTATTTCCTTAGTTTAAGAGTCCGTGGTAACTGAAAATTTACATTTTTTGGTGCCTTTAAGCGACGTCTTTAGAAAAATCCAAAGCAGAAATGAGTTCTTTAAGGGGCATGAAATGTGTTGGGCCAAAAATCAAAATTCAATAAAAAATTCCCAAACTTGCGGAAAAAAGCAAGTTTCATGACTTTCATTGTTTTGACGAGCGCCTGATTTCACATTTTATAGCGCATTTCCAAAAAAGTAGCTCAATGCACTTTACATTGAAATACCCATTTTCAAAACCTTTCTTACTACTTCCTTTCTTCTCATGCAATATATAAATGCACTCACACACACACAATAACACACTGTATAAACAGAAAGATTATTTGACCATGACTTAGTCACTAATGGATGCTGGTCAATCAGAAGAGGAAAATATATTTCGTTTTTGTAAAGTGTTTTGCGGCGCTCGCAACTGCATAAGGTCATATGAGCGCGCGGGACACACTTAATATTTTCAGTTGGTAGGAAATTCTGAAATTTGCCCGGGTGGCGGCCGAAGCCTACTCTTATCGATTTTAGACCACCAAGGGATCTTTAACGTGCGCAACTTGCACACTGGCCCTCCGAGATTTTTCGCCCTTGTCCGAGAAAGCTAGGTGTAGATCTTTCCTACCAGAAGATCAGGGGTGTGGCTGAAAGACAGCAGTAAGAAGAAGCGAAGGAGTAGCAGTAGAAAGGCTGCAGAAAGAATCAGGAGCCCAGAGGAAGGGGCAAAGGAGGTGAGGGGGTGGGGGAAGAAGGAGACGAAAGCAGACGACAACATTGCTAGAGAGCAGGAAATGAGGTGAAAGGGGACAAATTTAGAGAAGAAAATTTTTCTGTCGCTACCCGGATTCGAACCCGGGACCTTTTGAATGAGAGACCAACACTTTAACCTCTAGGCCACGAGAGCCCCCGGAAAATATATGAGAACGATAGGGATGCGCATTTAACTTGTTATATTGCTGTAAGTCCCTCAATGAAAGGGAGTTATTTTGAAGTCGCAAGAGTGGGGGACACTACAATTAATATATATATACTCTTTTAAAAAATCCTGATTTCTGCCACATTGTACCATAACAGAAGTGAACCCAGTTCAAAGTCTCAAAGCAAATGAGGAAAAAAAAAAGAAATAGGCTACTGTTTTTATATATATAGTGGGGGTTTTTTAAGCAACAATTCCATTCATCAATAAAAAACCAAGCTTAAGAAAAAGTTGAGTTACCTCTTTTTGTTGTTTCTTCAAACGTAATCTTGTTCTGACAGGCTTCTTAACCCCTGACTTCTGGGGAGAACAAAAAATTAATAAAATTGAGAGATTGTAAAAGCACAAATGCAAGAGAATAGTTTCTATTTTACAGAAAGAAATACGTAAATATATAACAGCACAACCCAGACAGAGCCCTTGAAACAGCCGTTCATAAAGCAAAAACATGCAGGTTTTGAACACAATGAGAAATAATGGACTAATGAAAATAGTTCGAAGAAGACTAAGACTAAGTTCACACTGAGCTCAGTCAGTTGCTGGCAGCAGCCGTCAGCAGCCAGCTGGAATCTGTCATTACACCATAATCTTCTTTCCCACCATGAAAGCTGGTGATACACGTTCAGGCTGGCCGCCAGCACTCGCTATTTGCCGTCAGCCAGCAATTTGCTTAGCCGTGTGCACACAAAACAAAAGGCTGGATGGTCCAATGGAAGTTATTTCCCACTATACCAACAGAGTGAATGTCCTTGATTCGCAGTCAATTCCCCGCAAAATGGACGAAGAGAAGCATATCATAACTGTCCAAAGGAGAACGGTGATAAGCGACAAAGAGGAAAAAAACTATCACAACCGAGATTATATCATAATAAATGCCACTTGGGAAGGCATTGGTTAAGCAGATCTTGAAAGGCCTCTGGTTTTATCCATATGAAATCAACACATTTCTGGGTATAGTCCATTTACTTGAGGAATCAAATGATGGTATTCCCAATGCACGCCACGATTGCGGTGAATTGGGTGAACACTATATTTCCGAGAATTCTGTTTCAATAATAGGTTCTGTAAAACCCAACACAGCAATATAATTCGTTTCTTCCTCCAAAAAAGCGCCATGGTTTTTTTTCTCCAAGTGAGGCATCAATTTGGCGGACAGTAACGGCCGGCTCTACCGTATACACTGCATGGCAGAAAGTTGCTGATGGCAGCTGGCTGACGACAACTAGCCGGGTTTAGCGTGAACATAGCCTTAGAGGAAGAATGAAACAGAAAGAGAGCTGAGAAAGAAGATGATGTGAAAGTAAAGATGGAAAAATTTGACCATAAGGCAGGAAGCTGGCTGAACGCAGTACCACAGTCTTTTCCAATGACAGATCCACTGAATATATATATATATATATATATATATATATATATATATATATATATATATATGTTAAAATAAAATTGCCTCGGCAGTTTAAAGATACCAGCTTGTTCAGCCAAATTTTTAAAGTAAAATCTCTGCCTCAAAACGATAAACTGGCCAATTCAAATAATTAAAGAGTATCTTTGAAAACCTGGCAGCCACAAAAGCTATAGCAATTGCACTTTATCTAACACAAAAACAGTCAATAAACAAGAATATGTTTTGCATTGTGGATTGAGGAACCTACAGGCGACTGTTCTCCTCAACCCACATCTAAAAAAATAGAGCATCAATTATATGACCATGTTTCGAGAAAGTACCTTCTCATCCTTTGACATCTGTTTGCCGGAGCTGCTGGACTTTCTGTGCTGAGACCTGCGGGAAAGCCTGGATCCAGACGACTTGGACGATTTCCGTTTGCCACCAGAGCCAGAGCCGGTGATGGGCGACTGAGACATCCCAGCATCCTCTTTCCGAGACACCTTCGAGGAGCTCACTGGCTTGCCACAGCTGCCGGGCGTGCCCGCTTTCACGAGCTTCACGGGGCTGTTGCTGGTACGCTGCTTCAGCATGGTTTCATAGGCGTTGGCCCGATCCTTCACGCTGGGGCTCCAGTCTTCCCCTGCAGTATCCTCACCGCAGACGTCAGACTTGGCCAGGTTCGACGTTAATTTCACCCTCGCCGCAGGAGGAGGCACGTTTTCATCGTTCGACACCGTAGCAGCGTCAGTTGACGAAATTATAGTGTTCTCACTTTCGGACTTAACCACTGCATCGAGATTAGCACTGGAGGTTTCTTGTTTCTTGTTAGCAGCCCTACGGCTCTGCCTTGTCGCCCGCGTTGTTTTGGGGCTTTCCTGTTGATGGACGACCTTACTGCACTTGCGCGTCGGGCGTCCTGTATTTCTTGGCTTCTCTTCCTCTGCCTCCTGAACTTCCTCGCTGAAAATAAAGTACAAAAAAAGTCTGTTACCCTGCCATGCGGAAACAGTCCAAAGTCTTCATGATCACACAACATCACAACAAGATTTAAAAGATTATGAAAATACTTATTGCAAACAGTCACAAAGTGTTACTCCTATTTCCCATAGAAGAGAGATGGTGATGGGACTTCTGGGACAGACTGATATTCTTGCACTGGAGGCCTCTGTGACATGTATTATGTATACAGTATTGCCCAAGTACACTTGACAAGACAGGACAGTTTTAATTTGAGTAATGACAAACACATTGATACAGTGGTGGTCGTTGAGGGCAGGAAAAAGTGATTGATACAACAGGGGGAGAGGCAAAGAAGAAAAAACTGCCAGTAGAACATTCCATTCTAACCATATGCAAGAAGGGGGGGAAGGAAATGTATCTGTACCAGCATCTCTACTGCGGTAGATTGAAATAATACTAATGGTGCCAATTTCCTACTCCTGCTCCTACGGGTCCAAATTTCAGAGCCAGAAATGAGTAGCATTTTTGGGATAAATTATCTTTATTCAATATATGCATTCAAATACTCATGTGCTACTGAAGTTGAAACTCCATTTAAGGACCAAAAAAAAAAACATTCATTCAAGTCTGATGATAACTCCAATAAAATGAAATTTCCTTTTTTTTCAAACAGACCTTCCAGTTCTGACTTACATTTTCTTCTGAAGCCACACTTAGAGCAAAGAAAATAGAATCACCCCCCCCCCACTTCATTCATTAAATTGAACTAAAAACCAAAGAGGTAGCTTACCAGGTAAGATCAAATTTAAGTTGGGTCGGTTTACTCTTGACGGTGCGGGAAACATTTCCATCTTCAAAGTCTTCCTCGATCACGGGCTCATTCTTCCTTGTTCGCTTCTGTGCTTTTTGTTTCAAAGATGGAGTCTTGGGCAACTGTTTTAATTTGGGGCTGGCAAAAACAAATTTCAAACATTCTTATCATGACACAAAATGGACAATCAGGCTATATGAAGTGGTAATATAAGGAGAAAGTGTAATTTTATAAAACATAGAGGAAAATCTTAAGGCACAAATCTTCACACATGACATCTTTAGGATAAAAAAACAACTTATGTAGTTATTATAATTATATTGCCATGAAACAACAGAAATTATCTCAAACATTAAGATTTACATAGTCTAAAAAACATGAAAGCACTGACTCTGTTCTAGAGGCATTACTAGCATTCTAAACATCTACACTCTAACCATTGGCAGCTACAAATAATTTAATGTGAAAACCATAGAGCATCCAGAGAATTTTTATGCGTTCATACGGAGTTGGTATAAACTTATTCTGAATATTTAAAGTAAAAAAGACAATGCATAAAAGTATAAAAACCTCATGCAAGCTGAAATTTAAACATACAATGATTCAAATTAAATCTTTACATATTGTGCTCATATAAAAAAAAATATATAAAAGGAAGGTACCTGTCATTGGCATATGACTTCGAAGCTTCTTCTACGATTTCTTCCACAAACTGAAAGCCTTCTCTGATCTCTTCCAGTTTTTCCAGCAGATGGTCATGACACAGTCGCTCGGTCGCAGCCACAAGAGACAGGCATGCAGCAGGAAAGTCTGCAAACCACACAGCTGAGTTCGCCATGGCCAGAGCCCTTAATGAATGACTCTCAGACCTCCAAATATCCACCTGCTAAATTTAAACTACACACACACACAAAAAGAGAGTAAAAATTCAGGAATTAATTTACAATATAATAGAAGAAAAAAAAAGGTGTATTTAAATACACTGAGTCGTAATTTTGCTTGTCCAACAGTACCAGATTCTACAAGAAAAAAGCTAGGATGATTTCCTAAATCTTTAAATGTAGTCCAGCCTCATCATATTCATGGTCGTATTATATTATAAATATTATAATATAAATTTGTTGTTAAAATTAAAGAGAGACAAAAATAATGAAACCTTGTCAGGGAAACGTATAAAATTCAATTGCATCTTATGTTAATTTGAAATCCTTAATATTATTATTTTAAAAGCAAGTGAAGGATAACTGTTCTATAAGATCTAGATGTTTGATAGAAGAAGGAGAAAGGAAGCAGCAAAGCAAAACATCAGAGCTACTCTGCAAAACATCCAAGGAGTAAGGAAGGGGCTTTTCTAGGCAGGCTATCACTTAGACTTCACTACAAATAAATCGATCGAAGCGACTATTTCTCCGAACGTTAGGGAAAATAAACTTGAACTCTGTTTCTCCGAACTGTTTCCATTCTCGAGATTTTTTGGTTATTTGCGAGAGTTCGGGGTCATCTTTCATTCTGCAAGGACAGGAAAGAAACATTTTTGAAAATAGAGTTCAATTTCTAGAGCTAGAGGTTTTTAGATATCTGAAAGTTCAGATAGTTCAATTGTGGTTGGGGCAACGTTCCCGGACTACGAAGTTGCGAGAAAACAAGACTGCTCGATTTTGGTAGTAACATATTTCGCATTTAGTCACCCGCCTAAAGCAAATCCTGTATCACAAAAAATCCCTCTACTCATATTGTACGCCCCC
>NW_004797945.1:365839-367599 GCF_000002075.1 Aplysia californica | reverse complement strand
CCCCCCGCCAAATTCCGTTCGCACATTACACTCTTACACACACACACGCATGCTCACTCTCTCACACACGCGCGCGCGCGCCCGGGCCACTCCATTATAATTAAAATCTCGAGAACGGAAACCGGAGAAATAGAGTTAAAGTTTATTTTCCCGAACGCTCAGAGAAATAGAGCGGGCATAAATTGATTTACTTTTACGAACAAAATTGCACACACAGAACTGAGGATTCGAAGTCTTGAAAAACTTTAAAGCCACCTGAACATTAGGCCTACTGAATACTGACAAAAGTCAACAACAAAGCCAAAGTTTGAATGGGGCTGCGGGTAGAGAAACTAAATCAGGGTCAGGGTCAGGGTCGTAGATTCTAGATCTATGGATGCTTTTTCGGTAGTTCCCACCCCGCAATTGTTATTCACAGGTTTTGGCCCCAAGAGTAGGGGGGTTTCAGGGGGCATGATTTTACCATAATTTGATGTTTGCAGTTAGGTAGCGTCAATTGCCACCGAGTGAAGCGGTGTCAAGTCTGAAAACAACACTATCTTTAGCTTTCTATTCATTATAATGTGCGTCTAATGGGTCAATTTGTTTTCTACAAGGGATCTAATTTCATTGGACGAGCATCTAGTCTAGAGCTACGGTACAGTACCAACTTGGCGAGTTTTCAATGAGACGTAGGTCTAGATCTAGGCTAGCCTTAGCCTACACGTAGAACCAACACGGGCAATTCTAGAATTAGAAGGTCACAAATGCACACAAACTCTTGAAAGCAGAAATTCTGTTTAAATCGGGGAACGGGAGTCAGGAAAATACACACACACACAGAGGGACAGAAAGGTGAATGCACAACACCGAGCACTCGAGCACAAGGCTAGATCTACTCACCAACGCAAAAGAGCTCAAATTTACTCGGTGGCAATTGACACTAGATCTACCTTGCTGCAGTTATTAGGTTGGTAGTAGTGTCAATTGCCACCGAGTGACACGGTGGCAATTGACCAAAATTGACTTTTTGTCAATTGCCACAGAGTAAATTGGAGTTCTTTTGCGTTGGTGGGTAGATAGATTTAGCTTATTATTGTGCTCGAGTGCTCGGTGTTGTGCGTTCGACTCTCTGTTCCTCTCTCTCTCTCTCTCTGTGTTTTCCTGACCCCTGTCCCCCGATTTATGTTCCCCGATATAACGTGAATTTCTGCTTGAGTTTGTGTGCGTTTGTAACCTTCTACTTCTAGAATTGCCTGTGTTGGTTCTACACCAAAGTGTAGGCTTAGGCTAGCCTAGATCTAGGCCTACTTCTCATTGAAATCACGCCAAGTTGGTACCGTAGCTCTAGACTAGATGCTCGCCCAATGAAATTAGTTGAGAACAAATTGATCCATTAGACACAAATTATGACGTATAATGCTAAAGATAATGTTTTCAGACTTGACACCGCTTCACTCGGTGGTAATTGACAAAACGAAGTGTATACAGATCCGGTAACCGGGAACAAAGTCACGAAGTATACAGACCCGGTAGGGGAACTCTTTTGTGATTTCGGAAAGTTTTAGCGCCCAGATCCGGTAGAATGTGTGAGTGTGTGAGCGAGAGAGAGAGAGAGAGAGAGAGAGAGAGAGAGAGAGAGAGAGAGAGAGAGAGAGAAGTGCTAGTAAAATATATGACATGCCCCATTTGGCAGAAGGGAACGAGAGAAAGATAGAGTGGGAAATAGGTGGGGAGAAAGAAAGACAGAGACAAACAAAGAAAAAGAGAATGCGAGCGAT
>NW_004797945.1:364176-365612 GCF_000002075.1 Aplysia californica | reverse complement strand
AGAGAGAGAGAGAGAGAGAGAGAGAGAGAGAGAGAGAAGAGAGAAAGGCAGAGAAATAGAGAGGGTGACTGCTCGATTGAAATTATGACATTGTAATTGTTCTTTTCTTCAAATTGTGATTCCTCCAACTCCAAAACGGAGGAAAAACGATCATTCATCGAAAAGACATCCGCAATCTTCATAATTTAGATCTAGATCTAGCCTCGAAACTAGATCAATGATTTATACGTCTGTCTAGATCTAGACCATAGATCTAGATCTAGATCTAGAAGAACCTGAAACTTTCTGAAATCACAAAAGTTCCCCTACCGGGTCTGTATACTTTGTGACTTTGTTCCCGGTTACCGGGTCTGTAGTATACACTCCCTTGACAAAAAGTCAATTTTTGTCAATTGCCACTGTGTCACTCGGTGACAATTGACGCTACCTATTGGGTTTGCTTAGCTCGCAGCGCATCAAACGTATATATCTAGATCTAGATCTAGATGTAGATCTAGAATCTAGGCTCAAATAAGGGGGGTGGGAACTACCGAAAAAGCACCGATCTATGGCCTCTCTATGCTATGATTTTTACATTTCATTTCGTATTTCAGTACTGCAGTATTCGAATCTAGAACAGTCCTGGTGGGCGTGAGAGTCTGTGACCAATCACTAGATTCTAGATCTAGATCTCGATCTCGATCAACACACAAGGTAGAAGAACATCAATCCATGGGAGATTTTTTAAAAATCAAATTTTGCCGAGGTGATTCAAATGGCATGGCATGGTCTAGATCTAGGGCCTCGCGCACCACCACAGCACGGCCACAACAACAATGATGAAGAACGGCAACGGACAGCCCTCTAACCTAAGCCTTAAGTCATGAGAAAAAAGTAGCCTACACCTTGAACACGATAAGGATTCACACCAAGACATGTATACAATATTCAAACAGCAATTCAATTACTGACAAAATTACAACTTTACGTTAATTCATTGCGAGAGGGGTTGAATCTTTGTGGTTTCCGAGTGTCCCACTCTGACTCACTCAAACTGCAAAATGATCCAGACCAGATCGGTACTCGTACTGGACTAATTTTTTCAATACATTGCATGTCCAGATCTTGTTAACAGACATGTAAATGAAACACTTATGAATTCCTTAATTTACAGAAATTTGAACTGGGCTTAGACAATACAGAAAAACAAAATACGTAAGACACAATTTACCGTAGCAACAACGATTTTACACCCGAACATCCATGTTTCATTTCAAAATAGGCCTGGGCAGAAACCGAATAAATTATTCGAATAACCGAATACGAGCCCAAAACTAGGTCGCCGGTTAATTTTTCCAAAAACTAGGTACCTAGTTTCTGATTCGTTTTTTTTTTGCTATTGATTCGCTTTGAGAAGCGGAAGAGTGACGTGCCCTTGACGTTGCACAAAGGGTGTG
>NW_004797945.1:357654-361147 GCF_000002075.1 Aplysia californica | reverse complement strand
ATATCAATTACAATAGTCACCCCGCAACTTTGCTGCGTGTAGTATGACGTAGTCAGAGATCGCGGCTCAAAACAACAAGTCTTTCGGTCCTTTGAACTCTCGCTGTCACGGAAGTCTCTCCCCCCCCCCCCCCCCAAAACAGCCCCCCCGCCACCCCCCCCTTTTTTCCCCCCCCCCACACCCTCTGGGCACGGAAAGGGCGCGGTCCTTTACGGCTTCCCGAAGCCGAGTGGTAGCAAAAACAACAAAAAAGCCGATAGCAAACTTTGTACTTTTATTTTGGAAAAATTAACCGGAGACCTAGTTTTGGGCTCGTATTCGGTTATTCGAATAATTTATTCGGTTTCTGCCCAGGCCTATCGCACACCTCTAAAAGTGGCTATTCTCACCCGCCCGGAGGTTCTCGCAAGATCTACTCCTCCCCTCTTCTCTCTCTCTCTCTGTCTCTTTCTGAATACTGTCTATCGGTGTGGACGATCAAATTGACCAAAACAAAATTAGAAAATGATGTTAAAACACAAAAGTAAATTAATTTGGTTGTCTACAAAGATGCTACGGCTATTTAACTTTTCGAATCGAGCCGAACTACGCGGGTCGCCATTTTGTTTTGTTCTCTCTCTCTCACTCTCTCTCTCTCCCCTACCCACAGACAAAATTGTACGCTTTTAGTAGGCTACAAGTACAGTTGTAATGGAACGTTTGTTCACAGCACAGAATTCTACAATTTTTCTGTTATCACAGTGTAGAATTCTGTGGTTTAGGGTAAACGCAAAATTTGTTGACACGCGCACCGGGTGAGAATAGCCACAAGACCCGCCTGCACTATTCTCACCCCGGGTGAGAATAGAGGTGGCCTTCTCCGATCGTTCGGAGAAATAGTCACTTCGATAATGAAATACTCTCTGCTACAACTCTGATTATTTCTAACTTCCTGTGTAAACAAAGACACTTCTTGTGCAAGATCCTAAACTTAAACATAGACGACGCCCACCCAAGTCTTTCCTCCTATTTCACCACCGGTTCTGTCGAGCATGTGAAACTTAAGAGTTGGAGTAGAGAGCATTCCAATACGACGATGATGTCTTGAGGAAGAACAAACAACATTAATTTTGTCATTTTCTAAGGTGAAATTATAGTATTATAGTTTATAGAAAGATCTAATGAAGACTAATCTAGATTAGATCTAGATCTAGATATATAGATATATCTAGATCTAGATAGATAGATCTAGTGGTTCTAGATCTATGATCCATCAATCTAAATCTAGATAATCTAGGCCTACTCCTAGATCTAATCTAGATTCTAGATTTCTACTTGTACTGTGTAACTCTTCTAATCATTTATAAATTATCATATATTATTTAAAGTCATAAAAATTACGAAGTGACTAGATTTCTAATTCTCCAAACGTTCTGCGAAATAGTGCCGATCTTTATTTATTTGCAGTGGCTAAGTTCACGGCGCCGTGAACGTAGTCTGCCGGCTAGGTTCACGACGCCGTGAATGTAGTTGGCAGGCTACGTTCACGGCGCCCTGAATGCAGTTTGCAGGCGCTGTTGAAGCTACGTTCACGGCACTCAAGCTTCGTTTAGACGGAGCGCCCACTGCCGGTTTTAGTCAGTGACTACAGTGACGTATATTAAATATTTTGGCCAGCTTCAAATGTTCCATCCCATGAGATGAAGGAAAACGAAAAAGCCTGGGAACCGACACAGAGAGAAAATGACGGGAATAATTCTTCTTATCATAATAGCAAACACCCTCTCTCTCTCTTTCTGTCTGTCTCTCCCCTTTCTCTTTCCTTCGCTCTTTCTTCCCCCCCCCCCCTCTCTCTCTTTTCTCTGTCTGTCTGTCTGTCTCCCCCCCCTTCTCTCTCCGGGACTCTCCCTCTCTCTTTCTCTCTCTCTCCCTTTCTCTTTCTCTCTCCCCCCCCCACAACCCTCTCTCTCCCCTTCTCCTTCCCCCCCAACCTTCTCTCTCTCTGCCTCTCTCTCTCTCTCTCTCTCTCTCTCTCTCTCTCTCTCTCTCTCTCTCTCTCTCTCTCTCTCTCTGTGTGTGTGTGACTCTGTGTGTGTGTGTGAGTGTGTGTGTGTGTGTGTGTGCGTATTATGTCTTTGGCCCAGAACGAGATATTCATTCTTTCATTCAAACTACATGTATTTGCAAGCGTATTTCATATCATGTATGCATTTTTATACAGTAAAGAGATAAGGAAAGTTGATAGCACGGTTATCTTTTTTTTATTTCTTGCAACTACGAGACTCGTATGTTCAATGCCATCAGAGCTTCCAAAACACCAAACACCAACAACGAAGAGCTGAACAGAAAACTAATGAAGATTGAAAAACAGAGCAGTTGCAAATGATATGCCTCACAAAACCTGGAAGTAACAGTTACTTGTGTTCATAAGTTTTAATTTTGTTTTTGTTCAGGAGCTGTTGGTTTCTTACCGAGCTCGAAACTTCTTTTGCACACAGACCCTGTAAGATTTTGAACATCTGTCAGTGAGGAACAGAGGCCACGAAACTGCCATTGGGTGGCCTGGGGTGGAATGAACAAAGCCGCTCTCGTGAGAATCACCGGGTGCCTTGGTTTAGTGGACAACATCACGCAAGTGCTGGAACGTCATGTGTTACCCTTGTTTTCGTCAAGGTGTTATTTAAGTAGTCATCCCCATGCGAAACACGGCATTTTCTCATAGGGCCAATGCCATTACAGAACTCTTTAAAAAAACAAATCAAGTCAACGTTCGAATAGTTAGCAGCAAACAGCCCCGATATGAATCCTACAGGTATGTGAAGTCCCATGAAACTGCAACTGAAGAAAAACGACTTTGCCCCCAATTCAGACCCTTTGTTTGCAACTCTCTGTGACATTTGAAATGAAATGACTGATAAAGTTGTCCAAAACTAAATTGAATTGATGCCCAAAGGTTTCGTGCACGACACAAAGCCAATGGTTCCTAAGCAAAATTACAATGAACACAATTAGTGTGAAGTTTTGTGTGGTATCTGTGATTGCTCTGTTTTTCCGTTATGTTTGAAACTATCGTGACAAAATATCGTAATAAAATATTGTTTATTGCAAAGACACAATTCTCCATTCATTGGGCATTCAATATATCGCCATTCGATCAATATTTACTCTTCAATAAATGCGCAAAAGACAATTTTACATTTCTTTGATTTAGCAAAATTTTGCCAAACCTTATTTTTTTAAGGTCAATTTTGAGTGACAATATCTCGGGCGTCTCTTAAAATAGATTAAATATTAATATATGTCAGATGATGAAGAATTTATTTAGCTTTAAATTGGTATGCTGCATGAGTGGGTAATGCAAGGTTTTAACACGATGACTGGGTGATTACATTTTCAAGTTTCTTTTGGACGCCACGGTATAACTGACTACGTTTACAGTAAGTTTTGCACGTCCAAACTTTCAGGAGTTTTCTCTCAAATTGGGCTCTTTCAGAGGGGAGGGAGTGGGGGGGGG
>NW_004797945.1:328929-357554 GCF_000002075.1 Aplysia californica | reverse complement strand
GGGGACACAAAAATCTATCATGCGAAAAGTTGTTAAGATATCGTCATAATTTTCGGTATACTGATAGATGAAACATTATTCTGGTGTAATAAGTAGTGACGTCAAAAAAAATCTTGAATAAATGATTTTATTATAAATTTAATCCGTTCTTTGGATCTTAGATTTTTGTGGTAAA
Organism: Aplysia californica; assembly: GCF_000002075.1. Classification (NCBI taxonomy): domain Eukaryota; kingdom Metazoa; phylum Mollusca; class Gastropoda; order Aplysiida; family Aplysiidae; genus Aplysia; species Aplysia californica. Next base: position 357,379 of record NW_004797945.1, on the reverse strand, counting down.
AATATTCCCATATTTAGGAACTCGACTCTGGAAAAGTTTTTCCTCCTACATCAAAAATGCCAGGTCCATCCTCTAAAATAGCCACGGAAGGCTGCAAAACCACTTACTGTAACATTTGAAATCATGTATAACCTTATGATATAGATTTTTTAGAAATGTGTGCATTTTCTATATATGACATTCCAATATGGCAGGCGTTACCATAGCAATACAAAAGAATTTTCCAAATTTTACTTCATGACTTAATTCTCCACTCTTTTTATATTGATGCTACCCACTGATGCTACCACATTTGTAAGCTTAGTTTCTTCTTCTTAACGAATTTCAAAATTTCCCCGCATCATGCCTTAAACCGGCAGTGGACGTTCCGTCTAAACGAAGCTTGAGTGCCGTGAACGTAGCCTCAACAGCTCCTGCAAACTGCATTCAGGGCGCCATGAACGTAGCCACTGCGTTATTTATTTCTCCGAACAGTTTCCGGCTTCCGGTCTTGTGATTTTTTGGGCTATTTGGGAGAGTTCGGCACCAACTTTCATTCTGCCATCATGCGAGGTAGAGGTGTGCGAGTCCAGAATATTAAGATTCGAGTCCATACTCGAGTATCTGCTCTGGATTGTAATTACTCGAGTAATTACTCGAGTAATGGTATCCCGAAAGGGAATTTTCGTGGGTTACAAAAAAAGTTTTGTTGAATATCGGACAGAAAATAGAGTGACTTCCTAGGAGGGAGCTTGAGTAGGCTTATGGCAATTCTAGACGTGTATGCATGCTGTTTATACCGTATTTATTTTATTCTATCTTAGGAAGTGGCTATTCTCACCCCGGGTGAGAATAAAAATACGATCGACTTCTCACCCCGGGTGAGACTTGCCAGCGTTGGCTATTCTCACCCGCTGTGAAACAAGACCTGCTTTTCCTAATATCTGAATACTTCCTATCGGTGAGGATTATTAAATTGACAAGGCCACCTCTATTCTCACCCGGGGTGAGAATAGTGCAGGCGAGTCTTTTGGCTATTCTCACCCGGTGCGCGTCCACCGTTATATAGCCTAGATCTAGGCCAAAAAATTTTGCGTTCACCCTAAACCACAGAATTCTACACTGTGATAACAGAAAAATTGTAGAATTCTGTGCTGTGAACAAACGTTCCATTACAACTGTACTTGTAGCCTACTAAAAGCGTACAATTTTGTCTGTGGGCAGTGGAGAGAGAGAGAGAAAGAGAGAGAACAAAACAAAATGGCGACCCACGTAGTTCGGCTCGATTCGAAAAGTTAAATAGCCGTAGCATCTTTGTAGACAACCAAATTAATTTACTTTTGTGTTTTAACATCATTTTTTAACTTTGTTTTTTGTCAATTTGATCGTCCACACCGATAGACAGTATTCAGAAAGAGACAGAGAGAGAGAGAAGAGGGGAGGAGTAGATCTTGCGAGAACTTCCGGGCGGGTGAGAATAGCCACTTTCAATTGGCAAACCCATTTTTTAAAAAAATATATTATAACACGAAAGTAAAACTTATTTGGCGGTCTACAAGGATGCTACGGCTACACTTTACGAATCGAGCCGAACTACCCTGGTCGGCATTTTGTTTTGCCCAGAAGTTCTTGAAATATCTAGGCTACTCCCCCTCCCCCCCCTCTCTCTCTCTCTCTCTCTCTCTCTCTCTCTCTCTCTCGCTCTCTCTCTCTCACTCTCAAAGCCTGCAGATAAAATTGCACGTTTTCAACACAAGAGGACTGGAACGTTTGTTTACACCACAGAATTTCATTTTAAAAAGTGTAGATGTAGAATTCTGTGGTTTACACTGGGTATCGCGGTAAACGCACACCGGTTAGAATAGCCAAAAGGCTCGCTCTCTCACCCCGGGTGAGTGAGAAGCTTACAACTGTATAACAACTAAGCTAGAATAGAGGTGGCCTTTATCTTATCTTATCATATTTTTATTTTTTTTAAAAATAATTCTCTGTTGCAACAGTAAGAATAAAATGTACACAGACTGTAAACCTCAGACAATGCACTTCATAAAAAAAAGAAGTTTGATTGGTCATCATGGGTTTTTAACAGTGGTTTCCTTTTTGCTTTTTTCTGTGTTATTTTTTCGTTTTTTTCCTTTTTGGGGGGTGTTTTTGGGTTTTTTCCTTCAGTTTTTAAAGATTGCTTATTAGAATTTATCTTTTATAAATTCTTAATTTTTTTAAAAACCAAATTTTTCTCCTTTTCTTCTTTTTTTCCCCTACAGACTCGAGTCTGGACTCGCCGAATGTATTACTCGAGTACTCGAGTCTGGACTCGTTACTCGCACACCTCTACTGCGAGGTCTGGGAAGGAGCAAAATTTGGGTCTAGATCTAGATTTAGATCTAGATTTAGATCTAGTTCTAGTTCTAGTCTAGATCTAGATCTATTTCAATTTTCAAAAGCTTGTCTAGATAGAGATTTTTAGATCATGAGTCTAAAAACGTGAAAAAGAAAGGTTTCACAACAGAATGAAATCAAAATTAGAATAGCCCATTATATACAACCTAAAAAATTAACAAATAAGGGTGTGTACATGTCCATCTGTCCGAAGATGATTGACTGTTTTAACCCTAAATGTGCGTAATTTTAAAAAAAGTACAGGATATTACATGTTAATTATGGAGTCACACACAAGGGGCCTGTCAGTTTCAGTACATGTATTCGGTTTTGGTGGAACGCTCTAACATAATGTACATTTAAATCTATATTATATGGTGTCAGTTGTGACCGGATCATCCGGTCGGAACTGACACTGCGTCAATTGTGACGGGAGACATAGCCGGAGACGTACGCTGCTCTTCTTTCATGAAAGTCGGATTTCACATTTTGGCCCAAATATAGAAGACGTATTATCTATTTTTGTTGTCTTCCGGGGCTTCCCTCGCCAGTTGACTTGGGAAGATTGAAGAATACAGGACCACTCGTATATTGCTCGAGAATTGGGGGCAGAGGAAGGGATTAGCAATGATTAGAGGAGGGGGGTCTCCCCCCTGACAAACTGCAAATGAATAGATCTAGGCTACCGGTCTGAGATTTTTCATTGAGAGAGATTAAAAACTGGGGAAAATCATGAATTCCTAAGGTTGTTGAGACATAGTCAAAAGTAGTCCTAATCCGCTGGTACGGTGTATCCTTCAATCTTACCGTTGACTTTGGCTAGCAATGCCAATCGCCCGCTGCGCCTTGGGCTGGAAATTGGCCTCCGCGGGAGGGGTAATTTTTGGGTGGCTCGGAATCAGAAGTGACTCTCTTCTAAGTATAGTTTCGGGAAAACTCGTTGACGAAAATAAATGTAACTCAGCAACCAACCATAGGAAAGGTTAAACTAATGACATTCGAGCGTACAATCTCGAACGAATTCTAGAACTGGAGAAATTGCCGTGTATGTGCGATGATCCGGTCACAATTGACCATATTATATACATGTATATAAATTTAGAATCTAATGAAGGTAGGAACATCAAATTAAATGACGTTACACTTACACTATACAACATCCCCCCCCCCCCCCCCACCTTTTCCTCAACAACAACAAAATTAATAGAAAAACAACACATCAAAACAATAACAAGAAAAAAAAATTACACCAACAAAATAAAACACCACAAAAGGAAAAATAAAAGAGAAACAGCAATACAAATCGTATGTAACTGTAACGTATTCAACAAATCAACGTGGTGACAACAAGAGAGAAAGAAGTGAAGGTGATCTTTCTTTCAAAAGTAAAGAGGTTCTGTTTCTTTTTTTTTTTTTTTTTTTTTAATTTGACTTTTATTCCCCAATTCTGGTACCAAAAAAATTCCAAAAAGGCAGATAAATGCTAGTTCTATGTGTGTCGTTATCAATATCCCTCCATAGATCTAGAAGTAGACAGCACACGAGTGGACACAACACATTAAGTTTAAGTTTAAGAGCAGCATCCTTCATAGGCAACACGTCATAGCTGTAGGGAAAAACTGTTTGGAACTGTAGCATTTATGTAAATTTTTACTGCGGACATTTTTTGGACCGATTGAACCAAATTGTATACGAACAATCTTTGGTAGGCCTACAATTACAATATATTTAATTTATAGATCTAGATCTATCTATATCCGAAATTTGCAGGAAAGGATGTGATTTCAGAGTGTTCGGAGAAATAGTGCCCAGCTTTATTTTCCCGAACGTTCTGAGAAATAGTACCCAGATTTATTTTCCCAAACGTTCGGAGAAATAGTGCTGGCCTAAAAATAATAAAGTAGGCTAGGGAGTAGGACTAACTAGAATCTTAGTTACCAGTCCATTTTAGAAACTAAATATTGATGCGCTGAACATGAATATGAACTTCCTTTCCGTCGCAAATAGTTTTTGAAACTTCTGATTGTTCTTAATATAGGTCTAGAAAATCTAGATCTAGGTCTTAGAGACCAATCGGGGGGTTCCAGGGGGGCTTGCCCCCCCTGAGGTAAAAGAAAATCTGGGGAGCTACAGTACAAGGGGGGAGGGGGGCAGTTTTGACCACTGCTTGCCAACCGGACAGGCGACCCTTGATTCCACTAGCTGGGCCTTTGCAATCCACCTCCATCTCCACCACCTAATTTCCCCTGTCTAAGAGGAAAATGTTAAAGACTAAATTTTGTTCTGGCTCCTTTGCTATTCCGTCTTTCACAGGTTCGACTACGTTAAATTTACTATATTTAGCCACAGACAGAAGAACTTGAAGGGACAATACTAGTGTAAAGGATTGATTTTGGTTTTTGAGAACATCTGAATGAACAGTGCTATGAACCACGATTACCCATGTCTGATTCGAACCTGACACTTTACTTGAAGAAGCTGAGAAAAAAAGTGTTGAAGAGTTAGTTACGTTTTTATTTAGAGTTTGAGTACTTGGAAAGTGGAAAAATTGAATTTTTTGTGCCTTCAAGGTTTTTCACTAAAATCCACTCTGAATATGTTTCTAAATAGATTTGATAAACGATGTGGAACTTAAAAACAATTCAATAAAAATTGCCAAATTTTACATCAGCAGGAAGAAGCCGGTTTCTCTGATTTGACTATTTTGATGAGCTCCTGATATCACCGTATGCTACCTCACAATTTTAAAGTTGTAACGCTATATTAATGTTGTGAATTTTCTTCAGTACTTATCTGTGATGCCAAATATGTCTGATGCTGAGAAGACACTGCTGCGGCATGCGACCGACTCTCTTCAAGCTCAAGAGAGGCTCTGTTGGAAGCTGAGCCAGAAAGATGATACGAGTCCAGAAGGTATTGATAATATGTCCTTATATTTGTGGAGCCTGCTTACAAAATGCGTTACTTCTCGGATTTAAGCCTTAAGAGATAACATCATGTTTATAGGTGAAGTTTTTACAATTTATAAGTATGAAATAATAAAAGACAGGTTATAATGAAAGAATATGGCATCGATAAAAAATCAACAAATTTGACCGTAATGTCGATTTTTGGCCAATATCTCCATTTGTGGATTGCGAGAACTAACTCATTTTGTCTGCATGCCTCACTTTTTGTTAAAAAATATAATGAATCAAAGTTGACTGCAAATTTTGAACATTTTAAAAACTTGAAAATAAAATTTGTATGGTCAAGGAAAATGCATTTCTTATCGTCGGCCACATGATACAATGTCATAAGCCCTAAAACCAAAATTTTTCAGGAGAGGGAAAAAACTTTCATTCTTTTAAAAAATTACACGTACACATCGGAACTGATAATGAAAGAAGGGAAAGGCATTATTGATTGGCTGAGACGAGTCATTTTGTGAAAAAGTGTTTTTGTAATGAGATAATTGACTAGCCACATTGTTCGATCCCTTTTTTACTCTGATACAATGTACTAAGCTCTCGCGCACTACAGTTTATTACGTCAAAAGCGTGGTTTGCTAGAGGACAAATCATCAAACAGCTTATCACAGGTTTCTTAGGTTGACCTGTAAAGAATAAAACATGATAAAAGGTCAGACAAGACAAGAAACAGAACAGGTTGTAGTAGAAACTGTTTTACCAGTTTATTACAGACATCGTTAAAGTGCACTTTTTACAATTGTTAGTACATTTCTGCACATAAAAAGTATCAAAATGACGACATATTCTTGTAATTGCTTTGAAGTATTATTGGAAATACATTTATTGTTAATTGTGTGAGTTATAATACTTTAAAAAATATGGGTCTCATTTCGCTATCCTTTTTTTACAATAGGAACGCTCATCTACTGTCACATTTATTCATCACACACACACACATACACACACACACACACACACACACTCACACACACACACTTACTCACACACTTACACACACACTCTCTCCTGCACACAATTAAATATATTTCAAAATACTTAAACAAAGCAGTGCTCTAAAGTATCATAAAAAGCATGGGCCTCAGCCAGAATTACTCACTGATTTCAGCCCATGTAAATGTTGGTATTTTGTACTTATGATACGTTTTCTTTGTAAGTGGAGTGCAGGGGCAGTGGTGCTTGATGGCATGTAGTTGCCTGGTTTGGGCATGTCTTGCCAGTCGTCACAGAAAGAGAGCTTGTACTGAATGTCCCCTTGTGGGGAATAGCGGAGCCCTCGTATGTCAACCACTTTTGTGTCCCCGGCTTTTCTTCCTGGTCGAATGGTTGAGTATTCTTGTACTGATGAATGTTTTCTGAAGAAAGTATAGTTTAGGTATTTGACTTACTATGGCATAGGGCTTTGGAGCACCAGTCTGAAGAATTTAACATAGTCAGAAGGTATAAGACTAATAAGAGCGTTTTTGAGGGATCGTTCAGTGACGCTATGAACACTATCGAACTCCATTTGAGTGTGCCTCTTTTTGAGATATTTCTGTTCAGTTGTGATGTTGAACTCACAAACTAAAGCTGAGATGACCCTGGCGATTGAGGCATTTTTATTTTGGTAAAGGCATCCATCACTGTACAGTATTATTCTGTCATATGATTTGGCAAGGGATTGTATATAGTCTACGAATACTACGATACAAGATTAAATTTCGTCACAAGTTAGTCCATCTTCAACCTCATGCCAAACATAACATTTCACATCCTGGGTTGCCATATTGTAGACAGTTAAGTTATGCAAAGCAAGCTCTGTTCTATAGTACAGACCGGAGGACTGGAGCATGGGACATAAGACACATTGAAGACCCATGCTCACATGCCCACTCTGTCTGACGTTTCCTTTGTTTAGGTCTTCACTGACTCCACTGCTATCTTTTAATTAATTTCTTTCTCTAGCCACGCTGCCTCTTTGCTTTCTTTGTGAACTACCCACGCCCCTTTTGTTACGTTGCCTGTTTGTCCTAATGCAGTAGGTGGCTATATTTCTCTATAATTACAGACGATATTACCCTGGGACTGGGATAGTCCTGTCCCACCGATTTTGTAGGAATTCACTACTGCTCGGGACTCAAATCGACCAGAATGTCTCGTCCCAGTAGATGTGGTACATTACACTCTTATTCAAAGGTTTCAAACTCCAGACGGGTCTGTCTCAGAACAAATTGTCGTAGTGCGGTAGAAGCCTTACTCTCTATATGTTCTCATCAGTTGACTGGCTACTTTACCACTTTGTACTACTATGACCTACTCTGAATTTTGAATTGGAAGTTCTTTCTCTTTAACTCACAAATTTCAATTGAACAATAAATTGTAGTGAGAGAGAAGGCTCACTCCAGCCTCGACATGATGCGCTCGTTGAAAAGCAGCCTGGAAGGTTCTGACCTTGACATTATCACACCACGTGTGGTGGCGGAGGAGGCGGAGCTTGTGGAACTGAGGCGGCTGACATTGATGCACACACCCAGCTCACTCACTGATGCTGCCAGGGACTCGCTCACCTCCCAGGTTAACGATGCCTTGAAAGGTGAGTCGCTTCATGCAAAGGTGTTTTTGTAATTTGTGTAACGAAGTGGTGGAATCGGGCGCTCGTCAATTTTTGGGCATATATATTGGAATCGTCTTAAAGCTTGTTCATTTGTCTTGTGTTTCGTGAAAAAAATGTCCATTTTGAATAGAAGTTGAGAAATTTGAGATTGAAGGAAGTGGGGATGGCCTAGTGTCAGAGGGAAAATTGTTGAGAAAATGGCCATTAAGGTTTGGTGGCTTCCAATGATTGAGTGTCCTTGGAAATGGCAAATTTACTCTTTTTTTTTGTGGCTTTGATCAATGTTTTTCAGTAAAATCTGCTTAGTAATGTGTTTTTAAAACGACATATAAGGTGTTGAGCTAGAAAAAGAAAATTGGGAAAAAATTGTCCAACTGCGAGGAAAATGTGTTTTTAAAAATAATTTCATCATTTTAACAAGCGCACAATTTTACCATGATGTCTCACATTTTATGAATTTCCGACAAAGATTACTTATTTTTAAAATATAAGGAATAATCAGCATCTGCCTTTTTTAAAACTTATAAACAAAAAGAGCACAAAGCTGACAATCATCTTTCTTCGTCATCCGGTGCTTTGCCAACTGGCGTAGGCGATCATGGACCTCCACTTCACTCTGTCTTGCGTTGCAGCAATGGTGTCTGTTGTTCTTGCTGCTCCTAGCCTTGTTGTCATCTTGTCCAGTTTCTTTTCCCTCTGTCTGCCTCTGCCTCTCTTTCCATCAAACTTGCCTGTTGTTACAATATTCTCCAGTGCTTCTTTCCGCATTGTGTGTCCGAAGAAATTTGCCTGACAATCATCTTTAAGAGTTGTAAATCTGTATTTTTATTCTCAAGACATTTGGTAATAAAGAACTTAGTGAAAATAAGTATTTATCATCTTCACTTTACTGTGCTTATTCAGTCTTGCCCTCTAGCAATGTAACTGGTGAATTTCGAGGTCTTTGCTTCTCATGTGTTAAAGTGAGAAAGTAATATATTTTAGCTTAATGATTCCTTTTTTCTATGAAACCGAAAACATTTTTTCCTGTCTAGTAAAGTGATTAATGATTGCTGCCGGTGATGGTGAATCATCTTGTAGATTCATGGCTACATTTACGTAAGAAGACCAAGATCTTGTCATAAAAATTGTTTTCTGCGATTAGAGTGGTTTCAGAGTCTGAACATCTTGTCAATTATCAAAGTTTTTTAGATTAAAAAAATATCCTTTTTTTGGTTGGTTTTTTTTTTGTTTTTTGGTTGTTGTTGTTTTTTACGGGGTGAGATAAGATGATAGACAATGGGTTACTTTGGGAACTCATGTTTTACCTGTTAACAGAAATTCATTTGTTTGCCTGTTACCGTAACTTTACTTTTATGATTACCTACCTTTGGTATTCCCAGGTTGCCTTTCAGTTGCTATGATTCAGCAAGTAAAATCATGATGAATCTTACTGTGTACGAAAATGTTAAACCAAAAACCAGAAGTTGTAAATCTCGTTCTAAAATGTCCCAGGTCAAGTGAAAAGTGTTGTGTCGGTGACCTTGTTGACCTGCCCATGGTGGGAAGTGTCTCAACGTGAGCGAGGGGAGCAGGCCAAGCACAACATCCTCCTCGTGATCTTCACCTCCCACGACCAACAGTTCTTCTCTCCCGCCAACCCGCAGACCAAGGAAAAAGCCTGTGTTATTGACCTGGTGAATATTGATAAGCATGATCTTGTTGAAACAAATAGGCTTGCATGAACATAGCAAAATTGGCAGAACACGGAAATCTTTTCCTTATGTTCGAATTTCGCTATGTTCGTGTTTATAAATACAAAGATTATTTTGTTATATAAGGACAAATTTGGGACCTGAAAAATTTGTTTGCTATATGTGTGTTTGACATTAGCTACTAACAGCTCTTGTAATAACTGCTATAATTGAAATAAGTCAGTAATGGACAATCATCAGTCTTTGAGATTAGGCTTGGTCCATCTCTCCTGCATGCTGAATATGTAACAGTTCGACTATTTTTTCTTCACATAGTCTTGCTGCTGGTGAATATTTTCCCCTCTTGCTAGCAGAACTAATAATAATACTAGCATTTGTATAGCGCATATCCCCGCTCTACAGCAATCTCTTTGCGCTTTACTCTATATTATTACCCCAGCAGATCATAGAACACTCAGAAATATTTTCAGCTTCTAGGATGCAAACACTGCAAACAGTTGATAAAGTGCTCAAACGTTAACAAACTGCCAAGATCATTCACTGTCTATAGTTGGGTACCCATTTCCACCATGTGAAGTGAGGAAAATTGGTGTAAAATGCCTTCCTCAAGGACACAACATCGGGCCCCTGATGAGATTCGAACCCATGACCTCACGGTTGTGAGTCTGAGAGCCTAGCCACTAGGCCATTGATGCTACTGTGACCAGCCTTGCTTTTGCTGTCACAGAGTATAGTTAAAATTGTCTAAGACAGCCACCCTAGGTCATGTGGACATCTTAGATAATAATATGAAAGAAAAGCAAGGGGGGAGGGGGGGGGGGGTGTTGTCATTTGCGCTGGTTACATGTCTTGGACAAGTAGCCCTTACAGCAGGTTAATTATACTGTGATTAGACAGGTGACCCAACAATGATGTGTTATGAATCAAATTTGTCTTTGTCATTTATCATGTGAATGAAGCCATATATGCAGTGCATAAAACGCTTGGTTCTGGATCGCTAACAACAACAACAACAACAACAAAACACTTGGTGATGATCTCATTTATAAGCAGTCAATATTGTGCTACTTTACGAGTTTTAGAGAAATTATTCGGGGTGTTTTTTTCTCCACAGGGCTGGTTTTTGGCCATAGAGTTATCTCACTTTGGCCAGGCTTTGGGCCGCGGCCGTTCTCGTTACCTGGAGACTGTCTTCTGCCGTACAGGGGCCGAGGTGTTCTCTACGGCCGAGTGGCGGGAGCTGAGGAACTCCCTGGACTTCAAACTTGTGGCTGGTGAGTTTGGATGTCCTTTTTCCTCTTGTTTTGGGTATTGCTTTGATTTAAGGTTTTATTAATGTTCTTTTTTTTGTTGATTGTAGGTATTGATTTTTTGTGATTTTACTTCCAGCCTTACGGTTTAAAGATCTGGAGCTCTGTCCCTAGCAGCTCTCTGTTTGATGTTGTGGTTTTCTGAAAAAAAATTTTCCTGACTTTTCTTTGTATGCTCACTCAGAGTTGAATCAATAAATATCAGCACTAGGGCAGCTCATGTGACCACCTAGTTTCTTGTTTTTATTTGCTGTGTTTTCTTTAATGAATAGACTCTGTATATGTATCTGTTGTATAAGCCACTTATCCAACACAATCACTTGTACAAACTACCACTTCCTTGTGGGTTTTTTCTATAAAGTATTAATTCCGTCTGTCCCTGTGGTTTTATGAACCCCGCATAGTTAAGCATTATTTGATCATTTTTTGCATAATTTCTGATTATTTTCCTTTATTATTCCTTGTTAAAATTAACAGAATCGCATAATTTCTCCTTTTTGGGCTCAGTTAGCATAATTTCAGGATTTTTCTTGCATAAACTGACAGGGACAGGATACTGTCCAAGACATCCACCTGTCTAAGGCAACCATTTTTTCTCCTCAACAATGGGTGGTCGTCTGGGTCATTTTCAACTGTTTTATCATTATCGATGTGCTTTTCTTTTATCATAAACTGACAAACAGTATTTTGTCTCATGTCGATTATCTCTCTGTACATAATCCTGCTCTGTTTTAGGCACTAAACCCTTCCTGGAGGCTTGCTTGGGCCAGGCAGTGGGAGGTGTGAGCAAAAAGAAGAAGAATGGAGGAATGAAGCTGAGGGAAGCCTCCACTCTGTTTGAGATCTGCGAGTCTCTAAGGTATGGTGAATATTTAAGATTCTATTCTGAGCATAATGTGTAACGTTTTGTTTCTAGGTGTTAATATCATGTGTGGTGCAATGAGAAGACCACTCAGAAATATCTTTCGGTTATTTTGAGATGCAAAACAAATCTGTCTCAGTTTTTGTAGTATTGGTTTGCTTTGAAAAAGTGTTGGCTTACCAGTAAACCCCCATAATTTAATCTTTTTATTAAATTGTAGATAAATTTTATATATTTTTCTTTTAATTAAACATTTTTATTTTTTATTTTTAGGGGGAAGGGTTGTGATATAAGCATGTTTTGGGGCTTTTCTATCTTTTCATTTGGACTTTTTTTTTGTAACGGCAATGTCATTTTCATTGCGTGTACATAACATTGTTGTCATGTAAAATTTCAGATTCTGTTTCTAAAAGATATACCATTATTTTGTCTAAGCCTTCTGATGTTAGATGTATTATAAGACTCTGAAATAGTATCATGTCTGAAACTTTAAATTTTTACTTCAGGAAAAAAAATATGTTGTGTTTTAGACTTCTTCAGCTTGCCGACAATGGCTTAAGAGGTCGAGGAAATCAGCCGGAGGTCATAGAGGACAGTTTGCCAGAGGTCGGAAAAGCGGCACTGGAGAAAATTAAAAGCTTTTACACCCACGAACAGCCCCACAACTGCAAGCACGAGCTGTTTGATCTCATCATGGCTTGGACGGCAGAGTTGAGGGTAAGGTTAAAGTTCAACTGTTTCTAAAAAAAACCCCCACTTATTTCTTAAATTCGGATGGATAATAATAAACATCATTTGAATAGCACAGATTCCCGCTAAACAGCAAGCTCTATGTGCTTTTGATCTATATTATTACCCAAGCAGACCCGATAGCATTCTAAAACACCCTCAAGTTTCTGGAAAGCATACAATGCATGACATAACAGCTAACCAATACATAAAAAACATGTTTGACTTGGGTCAGTGGCAAGTGTTCTGGTGTGGTTTGCTCCTTTTTTCCTATCAAATATCTATCTTCCTTTGTTACGGAACACAGCACTACCACATTTTTAAACCGACACTTCGAAGTAACAAATACGAAACTCTTACCGTAGGTGCTGGATACCTTTATTTGAACTAAAGTAGTGCATAGTAGATTTCCCGCAAAGTGGGTTGACCTTGGCTCTGTCCCTTCCTCTTCTCTCTCTCTTGTCCGACTGCCCCCTCACAGACCATGAGTCACCGATTATATATATGAGCCATTGCCAAAACGTGGGGAAAAACACACACATCTCACATTAGTGTGCATAAAATGTGATGCATTAGTATTTATTCCTCCAAAACGTAAACACACGTCAAATATAGGATGTAGAACCTGCATTAGCAGTTTCAGACCCCATGTCAGCTTTTTAATCTTGAGTTTGTAAATTTTGTGCCAAAAATGTTCGTTTTTTAGAGATTCCTGGAGTGTCATTTTGAGCACACCAATGCAAACTTCCAAAAATGTCCAAAATTTAGTATTTTTGGGTGGGTTTTTTTTTACGTGTGCTTTGATCCTATGCTATTTGTCATTGAGAAAGGAACTTGCTCAAGAAATCGGTTTATTTGTTTGCAAATAGACGAACAATTCCGATTACTTGTGCGTCTGTCGTGTCGTCACGGACTAGGTGTTTCAGAAAACACCATTATTTTTCAGTAGAATCACCGTAGCTGGTTAAATCTTTTTGCCTATCGTCGTTTATTCAATACTTCAAAAGCCGCAATGTGCGAAAGGAACATCGGGTTCCTAGATCTACGATTCCGGTCGGCTGTTTAACATTGGCCGTTATTGTCGTCAATTTGCGACGTGCCGGAAGTCCGAATTTCGCCCACTTTTGTTTTGAACGGGTCATCAACAGTGCCCGGATATAATTGTTTTCTTGAGTGACTTCCCCTTACCCGCTTCCCCAGAACAACGGAAGCAACGGGGGGAACAGAAAAACGAAAGTAGTCATTGCCTTCAGCATCCGGTGAATTTTGCGTTGAATGTGATGTACTGGGCTGTTTTGCGTGTTTTTAGGCTACTCTGTTGAATATTTTAGTGAAATTGCGGTGTTTACACTGGATTCCTGGAACAAGAGTGTGATGTGTGAACAAACTTCGAGAGATGGATCATTTCTGTGGTTATAGATTTAGCTTTTGTGCTCAGTGATGACGTTTGGGGTGTCGTCATGCAGCCGTACAAGACTGACTGACGTACTAGAAATTACATTGTCCTAAGAGCAAACATTTTTAAAGTAATGTGTGCTCTCTTTACTCAAACAAATAAACAAACATGTCCTTGTTTATCTGTCTAACTCAAAAATACACATTTGTTCTTTGTTGGTATGATATACCTTTTTCCAATATGTTGTGTCATTGTGTCATCATTGTTATGTACAAGTAATATTTGTCATCATTGCTAATATCAATAAGTTTTCAACATATATTTCATACATGCAAGATTCATTTAGAAGCAACATACGCCTTTATTGATCTGTGTATCTCTTGGTGCAAATTTGTTCTTTGTAGGCATGATTTTACCTTTTCCCAGTATGTTTTGTCATCACTGTTATGTAGGAGTACTGTTTGTCATAATTAGCAACATAATTGTGATCGTCCACTGTCTTTGATATGACCTGATATCTGTTTCAAAGCAAAAGAAACCTCTCCTGGGTTTTTTTTTATTCTTAAAGTGCGCTTTTCTCTCTGGAGGCAAGACTTTTGTCTTTTCCTGTACATTGTGTCATCATTGTTATGTACAAGTCATGTTAATCATCACTGTTATGTACAGGTCAGCTCAATTGATTTTGTGCTTTTGCCTCATATTAGTTTAAAAATTGTTTTACACATGTGTTTTTCTGGTACTGAGGCTTTGATAACTGTATTTGTACAGCCTTTCACTATTGTGATGTGTTGTCAATGATAATGTCCAATGTGTATCCTTTCTTGTACATAACAATGATGACATGTTCTGTGCACTACGTCATTGTTACAAAGCTTGTCATTCATATTACCATTATGAATGGAGTTCAGAGTGTACAAAGTCTTTGTTTACTAAACAAATGGAATTTAAAGTCCATAATTTGCCTTGCTGCTTATCTGTTTTTGTCATCACTGTTACATACAAGAAATACAGTGGTTGCCAAGCCAATAGACCCATATCTCCAAAACCGTACATCTCCTTGCTCTGATACTCTAGGAATATGAGCACTAAATGTCAATCTGTGACTGACAGAAAAGAGGGTCAAATTAGTAAGAAAAATTTTTTTGCACCACTGAGTCTCAAGAGAGTCTCACGTTTTGGCAATTGCTCATATATATATAAGCCCACGTGAGCTTCCCCAGCACTAGATCCCCGCGCCCCGAGTAAATCTCGATAATTGTGGTGAAAAGTGGCCAAGTATCCACAACATCCTTATCTCTTTTCCTTCTTTTTTTCTTTTGTTATTCTCTTGTAACACCTCTAATTTTTGGCCTTTATATGACCGTATTGCGTTGCCAGTGCTGTAAAACTCACAAATACCCCCCGGGGCGGTGCCACTGACTGAAGTGTCTTTTGGCCATTCCCAAAGGGGGGACATTTCTCGTTCTAGTGCACAGTAGAACTGTAAATGGGCTGATCTAACAATGTCATGCTCATAACAGTGCCTGAACTACAACAGGGAACTGCTGCTTTTTCGGTCCTAATCCTTACTATAGTCATTATCCTCTACTTATTTTGTATGTTTGTCACACTCTTGTGACCAGCTATTTCCAGGGTGCCTTGATAGTCGAAGCAGACTTTGTGCTGCTGAAGCTAGAGAGGTGAGCAGAGTAAGTCTGATTCCCTATAAGGACTTCTCTGTTGACATCCACCACTTGGCTCTCATATGACCTCATGCAGTTGCGAGCACCGTAAAACCTCTACTAAAACAAACAAAACAAACTCACAAAAAAAATGTCATAACTTTTATACAGAATCAGCAATACTACAGATCAAAGAGCAAATGTTTTTCAACATGAACATGGGTTTCCGTTCTCAGACTCAAACCCTCAAGAACATATCAAATACATTTGTTCTCAAAGTGAAGTATTAATGATAATGTCGAATTGTTCTGTGATTGCACTCTACTCTTATAGAGCTGTAAACTTATTAACATTTTTTTCACGGTATGATCTAAACTTACAAATACAGTAGAGAGCAAAGGTTGTAGACTGTAATGCTGCATGGACCATGAGTTTTAAGTCATTTTTGTGTTCTTCTGAAAAATATAGGGACTGATGTTTAGTTCTGCCATCACTAGATCATTACCAGTGTGGAATCCCCTCCCCCCCACATCCATCTTCCTCTCGCCCCCTCCCCCCCTCTCACACACAAACACCCTTCCTTTTCCACCTTCTGTTTCCTGGTCACCTAGATATATTATATTCCCACATATACGCGTCTCAAAAGGGGGATATTAACATGTTCTTATACACAGTAGAATTGTAAATAGACTGATTTATCAATGGCATGCTCATACTGTGCCAGAACAACATAGGAGGAACTTTTTCTTTCCTCATCCTATCGTCAATTTTCCTCTACTTTTTTTTAAATGTTTGTCACTCTCTGATGAACTGCTATTTCTGGGGTGCCTTGATTGTCAAAGCAGACTTTGTGCTGTTGAGGCTAGAGAGGTGAGCAGAGTAAGCCTGATTCCCCGTTTGGACTTCTCTGTTGACATCCACCCACTGGCAGTCATATGACCTTATTCAGTTGCAAGCGCCGTAAAACCTTACTAAAACTTAAAACACACACACACACTCCTACTCTTTCTTTTGTGTATATCCCCAGCCCTTGTCAAATGCCTTGAAGCCTCAAGCAGCCAAATCAAACCAGAACCAGGTGTCGCTTGCCATTGGTAAATGGATGATGCAAACTCGACTACAGGGAAGGGAGGTCGCTCCTTCTTCAGGTATTGCTCTTGTAAAGATTTAAACCGTGGCATGAAGGAAAGTGAAAGGGCTTTCAAATGACAGCATCAGTTGGAAATGTTCTAAGAAATGACAATGTGTCCAATTTTCCCAGGACACCACATATATTGTTTTATGTCTCTCTCGTGTATATTATTGCCAAAGAAGAGCTAGTTAATAGTAAATTTGTGCTCACATTTACCTGCAAAGCCATGATCTTTGAGTACATTTATAACCACTTAGAATACATGATTTTCTATGTCCATCCAATGACTATTCCTGTGCAAGCTTGTGTAGGTAAGTGTGTGTGCATGTGTCGGTGTGTGTGTGGGAGTGTGTATCCGTGTGTTGACATATGCATGTATATATCTACCATGTCACTGTAAATTTTCTTTGTGGATATCAGTAATATGTTATTCTATCATGTCTTATCATATCTTATCGAATCTTATCTTATCTTGTCTTGCCTTGTCTTGTCTTGCCTTGTCTTGTCTCGTCTCGTCTCGTCTTGTCTTAACCTATCTCACTCCTCCCCAGTCATCGAGGATGAGGTGAGCCACCTGGCTAGTCTGCTGACCAAGGTTGGAGGTCCTGTGGCGGCCATGTCACCAGCAGATGTCCTGATGGTCGCAGTGGCAGGCAGTGCTATGTACAACCTCAACACTCCCTCCTCGGACATTGATTACCTGGTTGTGTACAGGGTTCCCACACAGGTAAGCCCAAGTTTCCATTGTTGTGTCAGTGGTCTTGTGGTTATTGCACTTTTTGTCTCGTAGTTAGAAAAATCGTGGGTTTGAAACCTGTTAGGAGCCCAAAATTGGGTCTTTAGGAATGATGCTTTACGTGAATTTTCCTCTTTTGACTCAGGTGGGAATGGATACCCGGCTATAGACAGCTTAAGATCTTGTCTGTCTGTCAGTGTTTGAGTGTTTAATCCGCCGCAAGCTGAGACTGTTTCTGAATTACTGGGATCTGCTGGGGTAACGATATAGATTTTAAAGTGCATAGAGCATGCTGCTGAGCAGGTATTTGCACTATTCTAATGCTATTTGCTATTATTAATGCGATTCCTAACTCAGAGTGGACAATTGGAGCGAGGCTCACCCAGTCTTTGAGCATCCCATCAGATCGCAGAGTGCATGAAGCATCATTGTGAATGTGGTCTTGTATTTTGACATGGAAGTGTTAGATATAAATATATAAACTACTTTCTTTTTTACTTTGACACAGTTTTAGCAATTTTATGAACATCTGTTTACGGGGTTCCCAGTCTATTTATTGTGAGAAGCATTCCACAAGTGGCTTAGTCATTTCTTGGAAGTTTTGAGAAAATCAAAGAAACCATGGCTTTGTTACTCATCATTTTTTCTATTAAAAACTATAAAGGAAATAAGGAAACAGAACGAAACTATATTGTATGATGCCTCTTGATGTCTTTATTCGAATAGCAGCTTTATCTGGGACCCCCCAAAATTGATATTTATGATTGAGGACAGTGGCGGTGGGTGGACCAAAATTTGGGTGGGGCTTAGTTACTTCTACTTCTTTACCACCAAATAGCAAGCATTAAGCACAAAACAGTGATGATTTTTCTATTCTCACGGCGAGCCACGGCACTTTGAGAACTTTTGAAACGAGAAGAGTCACCTTTTTCTTCCATCTCTTTGTTCTAAGTTTAATTCTTCTGGATAATGGGGACGAAGCCGTTTCACCTCCAAATTTCTCTAATTAATTTTCATCTGATGAAAAAGTTACCTCAAAAGTGGTTTGATGTAAATAACTGTTAAGTCTCAGTGGTTCATTCACAAACATGCACACACCACACTCCAAACATTTACCGTCTATTAGCTGGATTAGGTCGTGTAATCGCAGAAAGGAGAACGCACCTAAAAAAGATCCAATGAGCACATAGGTATCTGTGTCACTGGGGGAAAGTGTGTCGTAAACTTTCACCCCGTTGTCAGGGCTGGGAGAGTGTGAACCCTCCGTGCCGTGTTATTTTTTAAAAGTCTTCTAGCTTTTTACAAGAGGGGTTTCATTAAGGAAGGGTTCTTGGAACGGGCTCGTCCTTTGCAGAGCCCTAAAGACATTTGATTGGCTGTTAGGTTACTAAAGTTGTAAGCGGTGACAACAGTGATTGGGTAAATGAGCAAGCTGCCAAGTTGATCTCTCTATGTTCATTGCGTGCGGTCATAATGGTTTCAACTGCTTATTTCATTATTTTCATCTGCTTTTGGATAGAGTTGGGGGGGTGGGGAGGGGGACTCAAGCCCATGAGCCCTTCACTACCCACCGCCACTGACTGAGGAATGACTGTTACAATTATTATTAGGATTATGATTTGCATCTGAGAAATCTGAACTTTGTGAATATAAAGACAGGTGTTTTCTTTCAGCAGAGTTTTGGTCAGGTTGAAGAAATTGAGAGCAGTCAATATGTCGAACTCAGGTTGAACATGTTGAACTCATATTATGTTGTTCTCATGGGTTGAACTCGTTGTTGTGTGGTATTTTCTGAGTTTAAAACCTCAGTACAGAATGATTATCTTTTGTTCCAGACGTTGCTGTCTAGTACTAGCAAAGTGACAGAGATAGTTGAGAGCAGGGGTTTGAACCAGACAGTGGAGTATGGAGCCTATGAAGCCCGTACCTTTTGCGAGATGCTGCTCAAATGTAGTGTTGTCATTTTGGAGGTAAACTCTACTTTATGTTATATCAACCTTATTTGATTTGCTGAGCTAGAAAAATTGAAGAGGCTTAGTGGGAATCGCAATGTTGTTTGAATTTAACATAATTTGTTTGGTTATTGAAAAAACTCTCTGTGTCTTTTAAAGAAGCTGAATTGCCCCCTTGTGTTTAAAAGCGACCATATACAATATTATGCAATTATAATTATTTTCAAAATAAAATAAAAAAAATATTAGAAAGCATTGTACATGTAGAACTTAAAAAGTAGTTATACTTCTCTTAAGAATGTCTATATTCAGACTTCAGTATGTGAAAAGAGGAAGTGACCCTTCAGAACTTACTAGTAGTGAATATGCTGTGAAACCCAAACTCAGACAAACACATTGATCATCAAGTTTATCTTTACTCCTCTTACCTTTTTGCCATTGCAGAAGCCACAAATCATCTTTATAAAATATTTTCCTTTTCAAAAGCATTGGTCATTGTCCGACATTGATGGACAAACTTTTATTTGTATGTGTGATCAGTATATAGTGCAGTAATTATCTTTATGTGTATGTGTTTTTTGTCAGATTATGGGTGTCTATAATATTAATAATATTTGACAGCATTGTTGTATGTTGAATGGACTAGTATGCATAATATTTTATTTCTTTGTGAAGCACCTTAAGCGACCAGGGAGTGGGCACAAGAAGTGATCTTTCTTATTTATTATTATTTTCATTATTTATTTTATAATATTACTGTTATTATTATATTAATATTTCTAATACTACTATTATGATTATACCTTTACTCTCCACAGCTGCTCTTTGCTGACAATCATGAGTACATGAGTCCTCAGTGGAAGGTATGTAAATGTTTAAAGCAAGTCGAACACCAGGGATAGACAATGGATACTCTCTGGATTTTTGTGAAATTTTGGAATTTGTTTATCTGGCACTGAAATTCAAATGTGTATCCAGTGATTTTTATGCAAAAGTGTTTTAATGTACAGGATCATGAGTTAGGACTTTGTATTTTTACATGAAATCAGTGACACTTAATTGTAGTCTTTGAATTTTAAAGTAACAGTAGAGTGCCTTACTTTGTTCTTAAGTCAGTAATGGTTTCAAAGCCTTGTCAATTTGCCCTGCAGTCTAACCGATCTTAGCGGTTTTTGTAGTAGATTTCAAATTTGTTTAAATACATACAATTTGTTGACTTTATCTTTGTTTTACATACAGGATCTTGTTTATTTATAAAGCAGAAAAGAAGTTACATAAAATTTGCTGACTTTCTAAAGCAAAAAAAAATGTTTGACATGGATAAAATTTGCTGACTTTGTCTTTTGTTGTCTCCAATTTTCAAGGAACTTGCCAAACACAGAAAGTCATTTGTGACAGAGAAAGCCATTCAGCAATATCTGGGACTTGTGAAGAACAACTTCAAGTTTATTCGCCAGGGTCGACACCTGTCGAGTCCAAAAAGAGATCGCAAGCTGTTTTATCAGGTAAATTTAAGTGGACATCTTGAACAGTGTCATTATAATGATATTAGAGTCTCACACTACTTTTTGGGATCACACAGTGGTTTGGGGATTCCAAGAAACTTCTCTTGAAAATTATGTGCTAAACTGAATAAAAGTACTCTTAACATCCTATTTCTACAAGAAAGCTCCATGAAATTTGTATCATTTGAAGCTAATACAATACTAAAAAGCAATTTCTTGGTGTTTTTGCTGAAGGGTCATTGCATTCACAAAAGTGACACATTTTTTAAAACTAATTAATCGTGACGCCGACCTCACCTAAGACTTGTGGTGAAACGAGAAATGTGAAATCTGAAACATGAAACACGAGTGACAAAGAATGATAACAACGATTTTAATGGCAGTCTGCGCATAGGACGTGGCTTGAAATTTGTAACGTGAAATGCGTTTCAACACACATTAAGATGAAATGGACGTGTTCATTTTGTGTGGCCACTGACGAGGACTCAAGCAAGCCACGCTGGTGGTGACAGCGGACTCCTGCCAGCTTCCTTTGACGTTTTCATTAGACGGGGAACAAAATTGGAGAAACAAAATTTCCTTCAACAAAACTAGAAATTGAGTTAGTACAAGCCAAGCCAATGACATGGGACCCTACACAGCGAGACTACAAAAAACAGAGATCAGAGGACCCAGTAGGTTGTGAAAATGGAAGCACCAGAGATTTGAGTCCGTCGTATGTCCAATATGACATTCTCAAATAATTGAAAGAGTCCACCATCTCTTTTTTTCTTTAAGGAACAAAAGGTTTTTGTGTATTTTCCTCTTGAATGTCTCAAAAGGAAATGATCTCGAGACCATAAGCTGCGCCTTCTTCTTTTTCTGTGCTTTCTCATTAGAATGAAGATCATCAGTGTGTCTTCATCTGACGAGTCCATATTGTCAACTGAATTATCATGTAGGCCTACTTCTGAATTATGTTGTTTCTTGTTTCGTATTTCACCACACGCTGGTTTTATGTGATTGCCTGATGTTTCTAGTTTCACGTGTCTTGTTTCATGTTTCACTTTATGCGTTTCACTACATGTCCTATTTGAGGCCGGCCTGAGACACCACAGAGGTGCTGAAATTGATAGTTGCCTATGAGACCTAAGAAGTTATACGCTCTTTAAATGTCATTCATGTAATTTGTTTTAGAAATTTATTTTGATCATGCTTTTTCAAAGCTTTTACCTGTTTTGATAGGGGCATAAAATCACTCTCATCCGCTCAAAAAGATTTAAAAATTTAAAATTTTTTAAAATTAAGCCCTCACAAAGAAGATCTCCATTTTTGTCTGAATTGTTCCTCCTCAGATCTTCCACAAACTCCACAGTGTGGAACACATGCTGAGAGAGGACATACCCCCAGTGAGGGTGGATGGAGCAGTGAGAGAGTTCATCATGAACGTCAGAACACAGGATGGTGGGGTGAGGAAGGCTGTTTTTGTTGTTGTTGTTGATATTGTTTCATCATGAACATCAAGACACAGGATGGTGGGGTGAGGAAGGAGGTTGTTGTTGTTGTTGTTGTTGTTGTTGTTGTTATGCATGTTGTTCTGTTTTTGTTGTTGTTGTTGATACTGTTTCATCATGAATGACTGGACATTGGATGGTGGGGTGAGGAAGGGTGTTGTTGCTGTTGTTGTTGTTGTTGTTGTTATGAATGTTATTGTTCAGTTTTTGTTGTTGTTGTTGATACTGTTTCATCATGAATGACTGGACATAGGATGGTGGGATGAGGAAGGGTGTTGTTGCTGTTGTTGTTGTTGTTATGAATGTTATTGTTCAGTTTTTGTTGTTGTTGATATTGTTTCATCATGAATGTCAAGACAGAGGATGGTGGGGTGAGGAAGGCTGTTGTTGCTGTTGTTGTTGTTGTCATTGTTGTTGTTCTGTTATTGTTATTGTTGTTTCGTCATGAACGATAGGACACAGGATGATGGGGTGAGGAAGGCTGTTGTTGCTGTTGTTGTTATTGTTGTAATGAATGTTGTTGTTCTGTTGTTGTTTTGTCATGAATGTCAGGACGCAGGATGGTGGGGTCAAGGAAGTGAATGCTATTGTTTTGTTGTTGCTATTGCAGTCAGTCCTGTAGGTAGTAGAGGTCTTTCTTGTTGGCAGTTTCCTGTTGCCCAATTTGGGTGGGGACGAGGTTAGGTTGAGGCTTGGGTTGAAAGGAGGAATTAATAATGATTGTGATTGTATATTGTTTCCACCTTTTTTTCCTACCTTCTTCTTTCTTCTTTACTCTCACCACTGGATGAAATGCTCAGTAAGTTAACACTTTTTCGTCACAAGGCTCATATAGTAAAAACCCTTGCCATCAAAGGCAAAGGCATTTACGGGAAAATCAAAAGAAACTGGGTGGCAAACATCGCTGATTGGCGAGATGTGACTGCAAAGTGTTAAAAAGTCTGAGTCTAATGCTTTTCTGAACACTGTCAAGTTGTTTAAGAGGCAAGACCTCCAAATTTAACATCCATCTCCAATAAGACCGAGCCAAATGGGTTGAGAGTCCTGAAAACTTCCCAAAACGATCAGGGTTCAAGAACGCCCAATTGGGGGTTCAAACCAGGGCCATCTGCTCCATAGTCAAACATGATACCTACTGAGCTAGCAGAGCACCCTCAGAGGCTTAGCATCAAAAACGACTTATATTTTTGTTTAAATAGGCTTTGGACTCATACGTAAATAGTGAATTAACTAACAACGAAACAACTTTTATTTCCCCCAGGAGTGGAGTCGGGAGCAGTTACTAGAAAAAGCAACATCACAGTATCAGGCTGTGAGGGAATCACTGTGTTCCCGGGAATCCAGACTACCAGAAAATGCTGACTACGAGCTTTGTACTCGCTGGCTTCTCAATGTCAGGGGACTGTCAGAAAAATTGTGAAGATAAATTTATATTGATACTACTACTACTACTACTACTACTACTACTACTACTACTACTACTACTACTACTGCTTACTACTACTGCTACTGCTACTGCTACGGCCACCGCCACCGCCACCGATAATATTAATGATTTTTAAAATTTGCATTTGCAATTGGCATTGGCTTGCATTGTTGATGAGAAAATGACTTGACTGGAAAGTACTTATAATACGAACTTGAAGGTTTATGTTCTTAATTTTTATATCAAAGTATGCCATTGATCTAACCGGTGATACTGTCAACATGAATTGGTCTTTTCTTGAGCTTTGTTCAGGTGAACCCCTTTGGTTTGGAAAAAAAAGTGAGTCCTCTAAAATGACATCAAGTGCTGATAAATATTTGTTTCTGGTCTATCGCGATTTTAGTTTTAAAAATAAATATATACAAAATTTGTAGATTGTGAATCTTACCCTGTTTTTGTGTACGTTTAGATCTGATATTGTCAACTATATTGAATGCACTGCTAGTAAGATGAATTAGGATCAATGCTATAGTTTAGCTTTGGAGATTTGTCTAAAAAGTTGTTAGAATTAACACCCTCTGTGCATGTTTGCTTATGCTTTTTCTTTTTATCTAAACTGAATAGTAGCAAAAACATTGGGAGTCATATTAACCCTTTCGTTGCCAGGGGATATGGGTTCCTACTGATTTCCAGCTGAGCTAGTTACCCAGGACAGCAGCCTAATGTCTCAGTGCTAATGGATGCACTGCCTAGATCTAGCATTCTCATGACATAGTTCGGATGCCGGGTCTTCAATTGTTTCATTTTTCTCACTTTTCTAATTCACTATTTCCTCCCATCTTATTCCTAATTTTGAATAACCTGCAAATCTAAGTCAAAAACTGAATTTATTTGCTTTTTAAAAGTCATTTTGATGTTTACGTTTTTTTGAGGGCACGCGCGGCTGCCCGCAAGCCTAGATCTATATTTATCGATCACTTGCAGCGTGGCGGGAAAGAAATACTAGCAGATTTTGTACCGATGTGCGCATCTTTTATTTCCGAATAGGAATGTATGCTACGTTTATGGCTAAAACTACGTACAAAAGAATTAGAGCCCGGTTATTAGCGTGCGTACATATGTATTGTCATAAATATAGACAACCAGGAGCGACAAATTTTGCCAACTTCCATAAATGTAAATGGTTCGGCACAGCGCTAAAAGGTGAGAGTCAGGGTTCATTTTTTATACAATGCATTGACTGCTTTCTAACATGGCAGGAATGCATTCTCTCTGTGCCATTTATTATTGTTTTTGTACAAGGATGTGTCTGTTGAGATGAGTCAAGGCAGCTGTGAATCTTGTTTTAATAAATGAAAAATGAGTATGTGTAGTGGATTTGTCTCATTTTAGGTATGTTTTATGTTTTTCAGATACAAAAGATTTTCTTTGTTGATGTAGAAAAATGTCAGATGCATTATTTTTAATTGAATGAATACATTACGGGTGACTTTTTCTGGAAAAAATCTGGAATAGTGAAAAACCTTAGATGTGCAAGACATTTTGTTTCTTGTGAAGTTGTTTATGTTAAGCATTATAATAGATGAATTTTAGTATTACCAAAATTTATACCGACATTCTGCAAGCACTTTGTTGGTTTGTTGGTCAGCAAGTTTGTGGAACCATTGTACTTAAAAGATGCTGAAGGTTTTAATTTTTAGAATCAAAATGTAAAAATGGGCAGATCTGTAGCCTACTTGCTTTTGTATTAAAAGTGGGCATTTGTTTATTATAATATTGTTTCCCATACAAGATTGCCTTTTGTTATGATGATTCAAGTTTATGTGATTAGCTAAATTTGTTTGAAGGTATTTGTTTTGGCCCCTAATTTGATGCTGTTGAGTGTGTATGGATGTCTTATTACTGTAAAGTTTTCTTTGTTTTTACTTACCTTTACTTTCTTATTTTATCATTATAAACATCAATGTTTTCTGTACAGTTGTGTCTTTGGATTAGGGTTCATTGATTTGTCTATTGTCAATCATATTCAGGCTTTATGCAGTGTGGCATTTTGGTAAAGAATGTCAAGTGATACAGTTTATTCCATCACCCTCTTACACGACTTGTGCAGAAAAACTACTGTTTAATTGTCTGATTAAATTAAATCAACCTAGCCCATTTTCTACAAAACTGGGCATTGTAATTATGTATTCTTATTCATTTATTTTTGTAAATACTGTGGTGTCAGAGTCTGTTTATCCGTACGTCCAACATTGTCTGCCAAGATGCCGTGCTCCCTTGCAATGTATGTCCTAAAATCAGCAGATTATGGTAATCGCGTTTACTTTACTACATACATCGTACAGGATTTTGTAGTTGCACTACAATAGCTTTGAACGTCCTGGCTAGCAAAAATTGGGTGTAGTAAAAGTTGGAAAAACCATGGGTCGCGAAGGGGTTAAACCAAACACGATTTATCCGACAACAGTGGTAAAACAAAAGAAAATGTAATCCCCCCAAAACCAGAAACTGAACAGTGGGTGATTGATGGGTGCTTTGGTGTGGTTTGCTCCTTCTTTCCTGTCGAACATCTATCGTCCTCATCTCGCTTCCTTCTTTTTTGTGTTCCCGGTATGTTACTCTCTTGTAACACACCTATTCTTCGGCACTTATATGACCTTATTGTGTTGCAAATGCCGTAAAACTCTTAGGAAAACTGGAGAAACTGAACTAAGCCAAAGAAAATCCATCACTCCCACAAATTTTGGTTTAAGCTGGCTCCACTGAATAGACATTTTTTCTTTATGTTCTGTCTAATTTTGGGGTTTTTATTTATTTTGAACAACCTTTCTTTTCTCCGTTCAGCTCTCTACGTTTTCTGTAGTCCTTTTCTGCCATCTGCTTTCATCTCCACTTTGTTTCCCCACCCTGACCTCCTCTGAGCTCCTCTCTTCCTTGCTTCTGACGTTCTGGAGCTACTCCTGTTCCTTTTTACTGCTGTCTTTCAGCCACACCCCTGATCTTATGGCAAGTTATGGTGGGCAATAGTGAACATCAAGCCTTCGCGGATAAATGTAGAAAATCTTCGAGATCCTGTGTGCAAGTTACGCGCAAGTTAAAAGTCCTTTGGTGGTCCTAAAATAAATAAGAGTACACTAAGGCCGCCACCTGAGAAAAATTCAACTTTAATTTGTACAAAAAACTGACAATACTCTTGTCAGTATAAAAACACTTTAAAAAATCGTGTTGCTGATTATTGTATGACGGTTTGAAGTGTGCCGCACCAACATTACCTTTTAACTTTTGGTCTGCTGTTGGTCGGACATGTGTTTGTGATCGACGTCCTTATACACGCAATAATAATAATAATAATAAATAATAATAATAATGAATTACACGTTTATTTGTCCAGAAGGGCACTTTGGTGTACAATGGCAAACATACATACATATAATTATAAATACGTAATAGATTTATACATGCATAAATACATACTTAAAAACAGAATATTATACAAATACAGAACAGTTTACAACCATGCCACTGTCGGTCGCTACTGTGCTGTGCCCTGTATTTTGAGCTATGGTTGGCCGTCTTGCTCATGGACACACCCCAGTGACCCCCCATCTGATCCTCGTGTCACCGACACTTGCTTGACATTACTTGAGTCTAAACTCACTATACATGTACTTGCTTAGCCACTGGAGCTTTAAAAAAAAAAAAGAAAGTGCTGAGGATATGAAGGGGAGGCATGAGCTATTGAGGAAGGAAAGGCATGCACTGACAGTTTCAGTTTCAAAATAAAAATTTTTTTTTAAAGCCATCAGCTGATTCTTATGAGCACGAATGCTTCTAGGAGGACGCCTTTCGAAAACAAAACAAAAAAAGGAGAGGGGGTTGAGTAGGTTATCTGAAGTGCATTGAGTCGACCAATAAGTTTACAAAATGTGATCAACGAATCTAGCCCTCCGAGGCTGCGCATCATTGAAGAAGACGAGGAAGAAAATTAAGGTACCAAATGCATTGATCATGGACATCATTCTTGACTGACGATAAGCCGTTTGTTATTTTTGTTATCTGAAATAGGCCCACGAAAACGTAAAGTCCAGTTCATTTTCACAATAACTCAACATATAATGTGTAGTAAAATAATATTCGGAGTAGCTAGCCGCCCGGTCTGGGGTGGCTAGCGTTTTGCTATAGGCTACGAACGAATTCGGTAGATTAGCCTGACGCTTCTGGCCCGAGGGGATTTCTGCGCGTCTCTCTCTCTCTCTCTCTCTCTCTCTCTCTCTCTCTCTCTCTCTCTCTCTCTCTCTCTCTCTTTCTCTCTCTCTCTCTTTCTCTCACCCTCCTCCCTCTTTCTCTCTGCCCGCAGACAAAACTGTTCGCTTTCAACTCAGCGCTGGAACGTTCGTTTACACTCCTATCACGGGCCGTCACGCGCTAAGACAAGGTCGCGCCCAAGTCTCGCTCCGACGCGAGATAGTATTTGAAACATCTTGGTCGTAGAGATCCTTAAAAACATCAAAACGCTGCATGTCTATTTTTAATAACTTTTTCACCGGCATTCCGATGAATAATAATTTAATAAAGGGTGATAGATCTAGTCAACTCGCGAGGTAAACCCCAGAGAAAGTATCAGATTATTTCTG